>NW_027477321.1:0-82290 GCF_051020955.1 Megalopta genalis | reverse complement strand
ATATCTTGCTATGTTGTACTGCTGCAAGGCCTAAATAGCCTTCTCCTGCGATGCTCGCAATTTCTCCGGTTCAATCAGTTCGCTCGTGTCGGAGGTTAACAGTACTATCACCTAGTTATGTTGGGTATCGGTGCTTATGCACAAGCAAGGAACTCAAACTGCTATTTTATAGCAAAATAGTATTTTATTTAGTTAATGCATCACTAATGGTGTGTGATATTGTGGACACACATACGTGCACGAGCGATAGTGATTCCGAGATTTGGATTGCTGATTCTGGTGCCGGAATGCATATGAGTTTCCGAAAAGACTACTTTACTGTGTTGTATCCGAATATAAATGGCCACTCGGTAAGAATAGCTGATGATCGAATCATCGAAGCTGTGAGCATTGGAATAATTACAATCCAAGAAAAGATTGAGGGAGTCAATTGAGATGTAATTTGCTTTCAATTGGATCCGTTAACAAGAAAGGCTACTCTTTCCATTCATTTGAAGACAGATGCGAAACTCGTGAAACAATGGCAAGCTTGCCCTGCGAGGAGTCTCACATGGACGGTTTTTCAAGATGCTGTTTAAAGTGAAAGTGCCTACTGGATGTAAAGCTGTCCAAACAGTTGTCAGTAAAAAACTTAAGTTCTGGAATGAGCGGATGGGTCATATAAATGTACGAACCATCAAACACACGTGTGAACAGTTCAGGATAGATGGAGTCGCGGGTGAAAAATTTTTTTGTGAAGGATGCGTCATGGGTAAGCAGTCCCGTAAACCTCACCCAAGCATCGAATTGCCGAGCAATTACGGCCCAGGAATATAAGTTCGCCAAGCGGCATACGGCTTTTCCTATGTTAGTGCACAGCACTAATGTCTTTATGACACGGACGTGCATAACCGGCTGTTTTTCGAGCCCAGGTTTTTTGGGACATCGTTTCTCTCGGTCTCGATGGCCGGGACTAGTTATAAAGAAGGAAAGGTTCCGAAGGGTCAGCCTGACATTATTTTATGACGGTCATGCCTGGAGGAACTTTCCTGTCTTTGCCGGGGCCTTGCGGCCGTCTGCTTTGAAACGGACCAGCTGATTGGCTATTCCCAAAATCGGGCAGGACCAATCGGCGCATAGTGTAGGTGCGTTGGAGGGATGGTAGTCTGCTACGAGCGAGGGTATTCTCTGATAGAGCTTCAGAGTTGTAATAGAAGTCGTAGCATCAAGACATCCTGACCAAGGGTGTACTGTAGTCAGGGGCTCAATACAAAATAGCAGGCAGAATTCGGTTATTTATTTTATACAGTCCACAAATATAGCGTCATAATTCGTCGCTATTATTGACGACGCTGTGACGCCCCAACATCCTACTTTTCAAAGATGAGAGTACGAACTACCGGAAATTTTTTTTATGACCAACAAATACGAAGTCGTAAAGAAATTCAAGGAGTTCGAAGCGTTTGTGCGAACCCAGGTAGGGACACAAATAAAAGTCCTACGCTCAGACAATGGGACAGAGTATACCTGCGGGGAGCTCCAAAACTTCTTAAAGGAAAAAGGTATTGTTCATGAACTATCGTCGCCGTATACACATGAACAGAACGGACGTGCCGAACGCGAGATAAGGACTCTAGTAGAAAGTGCGCGTTCAATGCTACACGCTAAGAAGATTGATAAAAAATTATGGCCCGAAGCAGTTAACATTGCTTGCTATATTTTGAATCGGACCATATTTAAGCAGTGAGACACCACTACTCCATTCGAGAAGTGGTTTAAGCGAAAACTCCCCATAAAACACTCAAGGGTATTCGGAACTCAAGCCTACCCGAATGTACGCAAAGAAAAGCGGCACAAGTTCGACCCCAAAAGCAAGACGGTCACTTTTATCGGTTATGATGGTGAGTCAACAAACTATAGACTTTGGGATAATGCAACAAAGAAAGTACTAATCAGCAATGATGTAACCTTGAATGAAAACAATTTGCCAAGCGCTGAAGGCGATGCAGAATCTCAGAAGTTTATAATCGAGTTTGATCCACAAGAGAAAATGGAACCGATCGCTCGGGTCGAACATCAAGAGCTACGCGTGGAACGGCGTTTTTGTACGGAGATCTTGAAGAGGAAATCTATCTGGAGCAGCCTCCAGGTTACACGAACGAGAATCAACCAAATGCAGTTTTGAAGCTAAACCGGAGTCTATATGGACTGAAGCAATCACCGAGATGCTGGAACGAGAAATTCACGAAGTTCCTCAAGGAATTTAATCTTGTGAATATTAGTAGTGACAAGTGCGTGTTTCTCGGTAAAGTGCAAAAGTACAAAGTGTATTTAGCTGTGTATGTGGACGATGGTCTAATCATGAGTGAGAGTATGAATGCGATAGAAAGCGTATTAGAATATTTTAAATATAATTTCAAGATCACTGTAGATCGTGCCGATGAATTTCTTGGCTTTGAAATTAAGCGCGATCGCGAGAATCGAAAGTTAAAGATTTCTCAGTTCGGGTATATTAGCAAAATTTGAGAAAAATTTAATATGCATAACGCGAATTTGTCAAGCGTACCTGCGGAACTGGGAGCATCTTTAACCAAATCTCAAAGTGTACCTATTTCTAAAATATCATATCGAAAAGCAATAGGTTCATTATTGTTCGCTGCACGAGTAAGTCGTCCGGATATTGAGTTTGCTTGTAAATTATGCGAGTCAATTTTTAAGCTGTAACGATGGAAGCCATTGGCAAGCGGTAAAAAAAATAATGCGTTATTTTAACGGCTCACGCAACTACGGGATTGTTTACGGGAACAGTGGGCGTTCATTAGACACGATCGGATTCACTGATGCTGACTATGCCGGCTGCATAGAGACACGAAAGTCAAGAAGCGGGTTTGTTTTCACCTTGAATGGTGCATCAATATCGTGGTCTAGCCAATTACAAAAGGTTGTTGCTGCGTCAACAGCTGAATCTGAGTATATCGCACTATTTCACGGTGTGAAAGAAGCCGTTTGGTTGCTCCGCATATTGAATGAACTCCTCAGCTTTCACTACAAGCCTTGACTTAAGAAATTTATTTCATCAATTATCCTATCTCTAACACTCTTTCCACACCCCGCACTTTATATCCGTTTGTTTCATAACCTACCATTATTCCCTTCCATGACTTATCGTTAAACTTTGTCTTACTAGTTCTGTTATATACATATACCGTAGAACCAAAAACTCACAATTACTTTATATTTGCGGCTTTTTACAATGCCACAATTCAAACGTTGTTTTATCATATTTTCACCCCTACGTTAAGATTTTATTTATTAAATATGTTGCCCGCGTTCTCCATTATTTTTAATTTTATATTTAACGTTCATTATATTGTTTTAAATTATTCTCAATATTATATATTTTCAAAAAATTAAAAGCGTCAACTAGGCCACTAACATCCTGAATTATATTTAGTTATAGGAATAACTTTTACTATTTTTCACTATCTAAGCTTTGAAATAGAAGTTTTATTTAATTAATGAAGGTGTAAAATATGTTCTCTCTTTATGAGATGTTTGCCATAACTGACATGATTCAACTCGATAAAAACAATAACGAATAAAAAACACAAAATACATTATCACACGCCTCCAGGATTAAATCGTATCAAGTAGTAAATAACAATCTATTTGCTCGAATGATTTTTGTATTCAACCTATTTGTTGACATTCAACAGTACTAATAAACGTTATTGTTAGAAAAATATTCAGCATGCACATAAGTTTCTGAGTTCTCCGAAAGATATTTCTTAAATTTTCTTTATAGGTAATAATTGCATAAGCGAAAAAGAAACATAAATAACAAGTTAATTAAGCAAAGAAATAATAATTTTTTACAAATCAAAAATGAACCAAAATCAGAAAATGGGGCATCATTGTCTTGAATCATTTTAGAAAGCGATAAAATTCTGTATTCTTCACTACGTCAGTTAATTTCAAATAAAATAATTTCATTTACGCAGATGTATAATTAAATCATTATTACTTTATAAAAAACATATTTGAATGATGTATTTTGAGTAATAAAAACTATTATTATAAATTAGACCACGGCATATTAAATAAGTATTAACCTGCCACCAAAGCGATTTCAACTTGTCACGCAGTTGGGTACATTGATACATTTCCCAATCACGTAGAAAACGTTTTATGATTTATGTTGTTTCTAGTGTCTGAAATCGTCCTTTACAAAATATAAAACGGAAGGATTATAAGGTATATTTTAGCATTTCTTGTATTACGTAATCAGCTCAGATAAAGATTGTATAAATCAAAAAGTGAAAAATGTATCGATTTACTCCAGGCTCCTCTCCGTTGTAAAACTGAATCTATATTTTCAATTATTCGAAATGTTTGCTTGAAATCTAATAATATAATATATAATGCAAATGACTTCACTTCATTGTAAAAATAATGTTTGCGAGAAGAATTTTTTGCAATTCGAATGTTAAGATCGAAAACTTTGCAAAAAATCATTTCCAATGAGCAAACGTTATCATTGCCTCTAGAAAATTATAAACAATAAACACTTACATTTTCTGTTACTAAAACATTTATGAAAACGTTCACAAAAACCGCCAGTAAGTAATGCATGAAAAATTTATTTCCAGACCATATATTTTTTTTACTCTATCCAAAACGAATGCAATAACTCACAATCAGTGGTAGTACCAAGTGGCAGGTTTAAAATACCATGGATTCCGTTCTCAAGTCTGTAACGCACAAACGTAATTCCATTTCAGAAGAATAACTACGATGAATCATCCTATCCAGTATAAAACACAGATCTGCTTAAAGCAATAGCGCTACTATGATCAAAATGAAATTAATTAATTACATTAACTTTACGATATTATGAATGTTCCGAGTTTGGTCGAAATCATCCGACGTACATTCTTTTTCACTAACACTGCAATTTTTCCCCTGTATTCTAGATTTCATGGGGTGAATGCTTCAAATCGATCATTTAAACAGGGATTTCTGTAAATCTAGAGTATTTGATTTTATCGTATCAGAATCAGAATCAGTCAGTAAACTTACTCAACAACATACTCATTACAGCAATGTTTCTAGCATAAATATAATCTGAGTGCAGAAATAAGTATCAATAACAACCGATTCTCGAAAGCTGCAGTGTTTGTTATCCAAATATGGTTGCAAATTTTTAATAAATTAGAGGCAGTAGAAAATAATGACAAGTAAATAAAAATCGCAGATATCTATGCCATATCTTCGCATGTCAAAGTTATATAGTATGCTTCTCAGTGACTTTTGATATCTCCAATGCACAATCTTCATACGTCTCCGTGTTAGCACTCCGAGAAGTAAGTGTGCTGGACTGTTGATCGAATTCAGCAAACTTCACGTCGAAAGATCCAGTGACAAACACACAAACCCTTGCTGGAATATTTGATCTGCAGATGTCAGATCAATATAGTCTCCAATTTTGTTGTTAGTTACTTCCACAGTAACGCCGTACAAAGTTTCAAACAGATGAAATGGAGAGTTGTAAATATCTGCTGTACACTGAAGTGAATGTTCACGTGGAAACTGGGTCACTCAATGTTCATCTTGATCCAATCGATTCAGATCAATGTAAGAGTGTCATGTCCATCACAATACTTGAAAGTAACTGCGAAGGTGCAGTTCCATTAAAACCAGGGTGCCATAGTATTGTTAAGGCACTTCGAATGACTTTTAGTTGACTTGTGTTGCACAGTAATCGAAAATGGAGTGTTTTCATTTTAAATGTTCCATTTAAGAATGCAACTCCACATTTGTTATAAAATTATATGTTGGCGATTCCGTTGCCTATTCCGAATGTTAGGAATTTATCAAGCAACAACCCGACCCAACTATGAGATTTGCAACACCTTGTCAATACAATGAGCTTGTCTCTCGACAATACATCTTCAATCGTTTCGTAAATCTCAACTGTGTTAACTGATTCAAAAGATATAATTGCAACATATTTGAAATTTCTGAGAATTACAAACCAGTTCCTTTGGAAACAAATTCAACTTTTTTCTGCACTTTATGAGTTTCCCTGAATACTACATATTTGCAAATTTACACATTTCATTATATCATTACATGATATTTCACATAAAATACGATTCTGATTCAGATTCTGATCACACTCTACATTCACGTTTAAACCTGATTTTTGCTAGTAAGAAGAATTGGCAATTGTGCAGGTTGCTTTCGTTATAGCATGCCCTTAATTATACATAGATCGTACTCAAGCCACTATTGATAGCATGTACTTAGAGCTGACGAGAAGGCGACTATAAACAATGCGTATACATTTGCCCCGAATGCCTTCTTGTCAGCTCTAGAACCTGGACATTCCAGAATACAGGAGAGAGATATGAACTAATAAATTCAACCTAATGTATTTTTATCCAAATCGTTTACGAGCAAACTTATTATTATATAGCGGTTGCATATGCAATCTAAAAAAAATGTACTTCTTCTTCTTATAATTGTAATAAGTTGAGCATAATGTGACATTATCCTTAAATTTCTCATATTCTTATTCATCTTTGCCATAAATGCATATAATCCACAGTCTAATAATTACAATACGTTCAATACAAGTATTATATATATATATATATATTACTGTATTTATTCACAGATATGTGATTGTTAATGATCAAAAGTGTTTATCATACAAACAGAATTTAGGTCTTAATAAGAATGATTTCATTTTAGGAATTAATTTTTCTAATTCGAGTACAACCATACAAATATATGATCTCGTTTTCAGGTGACGTTTGTGCGTTAATATAATTATTAAATTCAAATAATTAAAACAAAAATTATACAATTTGTCCCACCACTGGTGGTATACCAGAGATGGAGGAGATTGTACGTGAAAAAATAAATCGAAAATAAGGAATAAAATTTTTCATTTAGGGCTTCGTTGGCGAGAAAATTGACTTTGAATACTCAGCGATCTCGTTGTTACACGTGAGTTTGGTTCGCAATAACTCAGGTGGATGAATTTCGATAGAAGTCATATGTGTCAATAGAAATTGCAGACAGTCTTCAAAAATTTAGTGTCAAGAGCTTAGCATGAGAAGAAAATAAATTACGGACTCTAACCAAGGAATTGCAAATTTATAAGTTTGTAGCAGCCATTGTGCTGCAACTACGCGCCCGCCTAGAAAAGCTTTCGATTTTATAGCGGTAAACGGCCGGCGACAATAATAACCGTTAGAGGATTCGCTTGCAGAGGCCAAGGACTAAGTAATAAACTGTCCCTGGCCGTTGCAAGTCAAAAATGATTTTATTGACTTTTTTAACAACCTCACGGGTACAGCAGATGTTGCTGGAAAATAATTACTGGCCGCCTACCGCTACAGGGCTACCTGGCCGCTCGTTTCACCGTCACCTTGATGACAAAGGAAGAGAAGACAGACGATGTTTCCGCCGGAGGGATATAAGCGGCAAAAATCGGATGCCGCGGGACAGTTCGGTCAGTTCGATCAGAACAGTGCGGCCACGTCGTGTCTTGGTTAAGTTATAAGTACGTTAAGTAAGCACAAGTGGACGCGTATCCCTCGGTTGTATATATAATTGAGGAATACGAGATTGGTTGTCAGTGGGAGTCACTTTTTCGTATACGGGACATTTAGTATACACAACCCCCTCAAGTCCACTGAAAAAAAGGACATCCAACAACCACACAAAATGAAAGAAATTTTTCTATGGCGACAGGTTTTCTTACAAAAAAAGAGGCAGATTTTCTGATTCTACATTAGACGCATTATACTTTTTAAGAGGTCAATTCAGAACGTGATGTTTAATTTTATAGTGGTTATCTTTTTCTTGCTTTTAAACTTATTTATATGTATACGTTACCGTGAATGACCGAAATTGGAGAATGTCGACTTTCACCGGTGAATGTCAACAGATACCAAATACGTCGGTGAAAGATCGAATATTTCATTACATTGTTGTACATTCGGACCCTCTCCGGTGTGTGTCGACAATCACAGATATGCTCTGGTGGAGGTCCAAAACAGAAGAGTCAAAAAACAAGTGACTGGCTCTCTCCTGCCAAATCCTTTGTTCTGCTCGGAGTCAATCAGCTTTGTCAGTCTTATGCAAGCTTTGATAACGCGAGCAACGTTTTCTTAATTTTTTTTCCGATACCCTAATTTATACTAAATGGAAACTGCAGTAAATCGTGATCTTTTTCTTGAAAAGTTAAATGCATTAATTGCGGGTAAACGAGAAGACGATTGTTTTTATTTTTCTCAAGAAAAGTATTCTAAAATACTTTCTGAAGTGGTTTCTGCTAAAATTAAATGCAACAGACCTTTGGATTACAGACGATTAAAACGTTTTGATGTTTTAAAAATTAATGATGGAGAGAAGTTAATTGTACCATTAAAACCAGGGGAAACGAACATACAGTATTATGTTACCAATGAAGAATTGTACAGTATACTATATGAAACTCACACCAGAATAGGCCACGGAGGAAGAACACGTATGCTTAAAGAGTTGCAAGTTAAATACAAAAATATTACATATGAAGTTGTAATGTTGTATTTAAATTTATGTAAACAGTGTCAAATGAAACACAGTGCACCTAAGAAAGGTATTGTTGTGAAGCCAATGGTTAGTTCTGAATTAAACTCAAGATGTCAAGTTGATCTGATAGATCTGCAGTCAAGCAGAAATGGCGAATATAAGTTCATAATGGTGTATCAAGATTATTTAACTAAGTTTGTCCAGCTACGACCTTTGAAAACTAAAAGAGCTGAAGAAGTAGCGCATCACGTTCTTTCAATATTTTTAACATTTGGTGCACCAACAATATTGCAATCAGATAATGGCAAAGAATTTAGTAATCAAGTCATATCCGAAATATGCGCTATGTGGAAAGATGTTAAAATAGTTCATGGAAAGCCTCGTCACAGTCAAACACAAGGCTCAGTTGAAAGGGCCAATCAGGATATACAGAATATGCTAACTGCATGGATGAACGATAGTGATACAAATAAATGGTCAGATGGTTTATCCTTTGTTCAATTTGCCAAGAACACTACAAACCACGAAGGAATACGCCAAAGTCCTTATGAAGCCATGTTTGGCGTTAAAGCAAAAAGAGGCATAGCATCGTCTTTTTTGCCTGGCGAACAAATCGCAAATATTGAAACTGAAGAACAACTCGAAGAAACTGCCAATACTTCTGAAACCGAAGAACAGCTTGAAGAAACTGTTAATGCTTATAAAAAAAATTTGAGTGGTGGTCATACCGAAAACCATATTCCAAAGAAAAATATTGAAGAGGACCTACAACCTACAACGTCTTCACATCAAATTCTGACTGAACAACACGAGTTGATTTCTACAAAAAGAGCGGCCGCGAAAGAAAATCTACTGCAAGCAACAAAAATGTTAAATGTTACGAGCCTCACAAAAACAATTTCCTTCTGCTCAAATTGGTGATAATGCACGAATACAAGTCCCTGATGTCGACCGTGGTCGTACAGATAACCAAAATGTGTTAGCGGTTGTTGTTGGAATTGAAGACTTCGACTTCTATAAACTGGCAAATAAAAATGGTACCCTCAAGCACACGTAATACACACGTAATCAGTTCGTAATTTGTAAAGAAAAGTTACTTTTCATAGATGAGATTTCTTTTCAAGAAATGTCGCTGAGAGAAGCAGCTGTAGCTAATTCGAGAAGCGGGGGACAAGGCTATAGACGCTGTCATTGCAAAAGGAAGTGTTCCACAAATAAATGCAGTTTTAAAAGCAAGGGACTCTTGTGCAATTCAAAGTGTCATAATAGTTTAAGTTGTTGCAATAAATAAGATTTGAATCACATAAGTAAGTAATTTTTTTATTACTATTATTTTCTTTTCTCATGTAGAATGTACCGTGTATTTTAAATCCTTGGTCATTCCTTTCAGAAAGAGAGGCGAAAAAGTTACGTCACCCTTGTGGCGTTTTATAGCGACTGAATTACGGAGAAGAAAATATAAATCTCCAACATGTTCAACATTCACCATTAGTGCATGGTGAATGTCAACATTTACCGGTGTAAGTCAGAAATAAGAGTATTTAGCAAATATTTCGAACATACACCAAGCGACTATGTGAATGTTGGCATTCACCGGAGAAAGTCGACATTCTCCAGATTTCGGTGTTTCACTGTAACATATATTTAAACTTATTTATATGTATATTGGACAGGAATTCTCGAGAATGCTCCAGAATCCCATAAATGTCGATAAATGTCGATAAAGATAGTCTTATTTCTCATTTCTCGAAAAATGATGAATTTTGAGAAATCAGAAACACAGGACGTATCCATGAATGGGACAGTGTATCAAAATAATGTAATTCCTTTGCATTCATTTCTAGTACAAATAATATTGAAAAGTACTCTTAAATAGCATAAATCATATTTCCATCTTTGCAATAACACATTCTTGTAGTAAATTCCAACTGATTAGAAAAACAATCTTTTTGATGAACGCTAGGTACTTTTTTGTTATCAATGTTTAATTCATATACAATCGATTTACCACGATTTTCAACGATTTTCACTAACTGGGCTCTATGCGATTAAGTCATACTAAAAGCTTTAGCTGTTAACTTTATCGAAACACCAACAGTTATAACCTTACTTACAGCTTTTTTTCTTCATTCTATGTTAACGCGATTTTTTTGCGAAAATATTTTTAATAACTTCTAAATTATATATAACTCGTAATAACTCGTAAATATACCTCAAATATCTAAGCGTAACAGAAACTGCACTAACTTTAAATAAAGCACAAAAATCAAAACTTAGCAGATGCTTTGACGAGATTACCTCATTATACGACACCTATTTACATATGTGATGTTAGTGATTACCCCTTCAATAAACAGTCTCTGTGTTCCATTCAAGAACTTATTAACAACATTAAAACTTTAACTTGTTTACTTACTATAATAATTCTTGAAAAATTACCTGACTAAATGTAATAAACAAAAGCTTTATCAAAAGTAACAGTACTTCATACAACGTTACGAGGAAAAAAGGAAAAATATTACTTTCATGTGTAACAAAAAATTAAATGTCTGTTATATCCTGTCAGACAAGTCTGGTTCGACCAAATGCATGTAAAACGCTTGCTAGTGTACTTTGTTTGAAAATTTATATCAATTTGGTGCAAAACCACTGCTTTTGGTTCGCGTTTAATATGCATTTCGCTAACATAAAATCCCTGGCGTAATACGGACACAGATGGCTCGGTATTTGGAAGCAGACGCATTGCACTGCCAAATTAATGGCGAACTTGGCGCAATCTTATAGCGAAACATTTTGTTTGAAGAGGACAGGTCGGTAGCACTTATGTGTCAGATGTAGCAGTGCTATAAGGTTTGTCCTCGATTTATTTGATATAACAGCGTACGGTAGGATTCTGTACTGTACTAATTCTACGGATAAACTTCCTTATGGAGAACTAATGGGAGGCTTACAGTACTTATTGTCAGCAACTAAAACTTGTCCCGACACTGCATTCGCAATAAATTATTCTAGTTGATCTATAGAAAAACTGGTAAAACAAAATATATCAAATGTAAGGAGACTTTTAAGACACTCAAATAGAACATACATAGAAAATACAATATATAAATTTACGTATATATTTACGTATATATGTATGTGCTCAGCTCTGCTCAATAATTCTTAATGAACTCCTAGAGAAGTATAATGAAATGGGCTTACCAGAGTTGAAGTCATTGATTTATCGGTTATTAATTTCTGTATCACTCACGGCAACACACTGACTTTTTATTGTATAAAATATTAATTATTTCCGGTGATCGCCGATCGGCGATCAGCGACAACGAACATCATAACGAAAAAAGCGATTGAACTCGGAAACCACTAACGGACTTATAAAAACGACCTTCTGTCATCGCATCACGTATTCGACTGAACACCGTCGGAGACCGCCAACGATAAAGCGGCGAACGGCAACGCCGGCAACGCACCCCATTCCTCGGCATTAAGGCTGCAAGCGTTGTGATTGGCTCGTCCCTCGGCAGCTGTCGTCATTCTCCGTAACAGGTGGGAAATTTCGTTATTTTATGTACATTCCGTTGAAACATACGCGTATATTTTTCACGCAGCAAGGAGAGTCTGCCCTACTGTACCAAAATCGCGTGTTGGGTTTCGAATGATACGTTATCTTTGACCATCAGATGTAACATCTAACGTACCTTTCGATTTTCCTACTGTAGCGAATAAACCACACAATCCGAAGAAGTTTTGTACGTTCAGTCAGTTTTCTTCTAATCGTGTAGTCCATGGAATCATGATATTTAAACAATGCATTTCTTTTCTCATTCTCCAAAACATAAAATAGTCGCTGTTCTCTCTCCTTCCTATACAGTTATTCATTACAATATGTAGCGTTAAGCGTTTCGTAATAAGAATCTTCTCCTTTCTCTAAATTAAATATAACTGTGTCTTCCAATTGCAACAGTTAAAAGATTTTTATCGACATACATTGTCACTCACATATTTTTGCATCAGTTTAGAACAATTTTAAGTTTCTGACATAATAAACAATTGTTAATATTGAAATAATTTAAAAATGTATGAATTGATGGAATATACGTCGAACCCCTTTGATTTTATTACCTTCCATATGCGATTTGGCATGGATTCATACAGATCTTGGATATACGTTTGTTATCCATCCAGTCATTCCATTCATGCACAATAGCATTTTTTAATCCTTATACGTTTTGCTATTGCGTATCCCTTTTGTATACATCGGAAACAATTTGTATCGAACAATTTTCTATTAACCCTTTGCGGCCGATGCCACCACAGTGACGGCATTCGCAAGTCGTCGCAAAAGTCGCTTCCGCCAGTCTGGTGGCAAGATGTATGTAATTAAAAAGGACTCTATATATCATAAAATTTGTGTTCAAAATTTAAATTTATTTTCATCAATGCATATATAATGCATAAAATAACAAGCCAACAGAAGAACGTGAGGCCACTAACACACTTAAATTTTGTGAAATGTTTAGTCGATGAGTTAGTAGGAAATTTCCGGCACCAAACATCATCGACAGCGCAACCTTCAACATCGTTCGTAGACATTAGATTAAATAATCAGCTTCATGTAATTTCAGGTCAGTTCAGGAATCAAAAAAGTCTGTGCAGTATGTTCCGACAGGAAAACTCGAGGAAAAAGACGAGAAACACATATGTACTGTGATATCTGTACTCGGAAGCCAGAACTTCATATCGGTGATTGTTTTGCAAAATACCATACTTTGGAAAATTACAGAAATTAAAAATTTATGTTTTTATGTATTATAAGTACTGTTACGGCGACTTGTCCAAATCAAGTCGCTGCAATGTGAAACTGCCCTGTTGTGAACAACTCCTTAAAGAATAATAGAAGAGAGGGGTTGCCACGGAGGTGTCATCCCACTTCTAAAAGATCTGAATTGTTACTGTATCGAATTGTGTTATAGTTAACATTCTTTATTGTAAATAAAATGCCGCGACGCGAGAGAAATGGTGTAATTCGCAACAGTACTATAAAGATAACAAATCAGTTTCAACAAATTCTGTGTTTTGTAATATCCATATATTTGCTTTATATCGCTAATGGAGAAATAACGCCGAAAAGCTAAATTTGCTCCGACTAGCTGGTACTAGCTGGCACCCCCATCAGAGAAATTTTCCGATCGCAAAAGGTTAAAGTAATACATAATTTCCTAAAATATATCGATAAGCGAGCAATTTTACGTGTAACTTCGAACTCACAGTTGTCCATGTTATGTGTAGCAATATGCATAGAATAGTAGTATTATAGCTTGTGGTTCGCGGTCAAAGTGACTCACTCAGGCCTGCACTAGGTGATACTGAACACCTGGGTGATGTAACACGATGATGTAACAAGATGATTCTGGTCTATGTGCAGTTTATAACACTATGTTACAATGATTCTCGATTTCCATGCTCTGATGATACGTTCTATGCTCGAGGTTGGTTTGTTTTCCTTGTATTCCGTCGTCAGTTCGGTTGTTTCGTGATTGGTTAAGAATGGATTTTGCTGTAGGAATGTAGTGTTTTCTAATTGGACGGGGATGTGTTTGAGGAAGTTTAGGTTGAGAAGTAGGAAACTCTCAGGAAGACCTTTTTGGTATTGTTTTCCGATGTGTACTTATATATGTGTCTGCGGAAAATTTGAAACTTAAAGATAAAACTAATTATATAAGATAATTATATACTTCATAATTATTGCAAATTAAGAAAAACTGTTTTATTGTTTATTACAATGCGTTGTAATCTTCTGAACAATATAGTTGATATTTGTAGTAGTATGGTTGATATTCCATTATGTTAACTGTATATGTCAGTATACGGCTGCTACCATACGTCTTAGATTATCGAGTTAATTCAATGCTTCCAATTCACATCCTCTTATCGATTCCAGTCGCTAGTATCAAGACTATCACGGTGCACTTTTGCCGCTTGAGGTGTACCAACTTAATAAGTTATGAGGCTAACTAACAATCCTTATACCTTGCAATCTCTTGTGTGTCGCGATGGTGAAACCAACGTCGTCGGCTCGTCCACAATTAACAAAGCTCTTATATCTTCTCAAGAAAACAAATCCTAAGTCATGCACGACTGCCATACCCCTGCGACTCGTAGCAATGAAATACTGCATGATGAGAGGCAATGTTTCGCGTTCAAGGGGGTCAATTGGAATTCGCTTGAAGGGGAAAACGAACTATAATAATATTATCTATTATAATTTAATTATAAATATACTGATTAAATTACAATTACTTATACTTAAAATACTGTTTACGTTCAATCTAATAGATTTATGTCGCACGTCTTTTTGAAATAAATTTTCATTATGTTTGTAAAAAGATTAGACTATGTAGCGCGCAACTGTTCTGCTTATCTCTCTTCATGTGGTAATACATGCGAATTATTTGATATTAATATATAATATAGCGTTCGAAGCGTAATCGTCGGTTTTGTCACAAATATCAATACCATTTCGTACGTAATTAATGTATATAACGAAACATTTGTAGCATTGATCATCACATGAACAGAATCAAACAAAACAGTTGCCCGCAAAATACCCCAATCATTTTACAAACATAATGAAAATTTAATTCAAAATGTCTTGTACATTAAATTGCAATACAGTTTCTTCTGATTTATTTATTGCACTAAGCACCAAACAAGTTTCATACGAGATAAGTAGAAAATTTGGATTTCCGGTCTTTGAATTATTTTTTAATTTCAAAAAAATTAATTTGAATTTAACTATAGTATTAGATTCATGACAACGACAAAGCAGAATATAAACATTTATATTATAATAAAATGTGGAAACATATTTGTTCAAAGAAGAACACAAACAAATGAATACGAATACCCTACTTTAACATATGTAATTTCATGTTTTCCTGCATGTACCATTACTTAAAAAAACACTTTATACGATTCATGAAAATCTTCGTTATTTTGTAAAATAGATTGCACGCTGGTAATATCCGTACCGAGTACTTAGACTCAAGATATTTGGGTTGTATTATAAAGACATAATCCTTTGAAACCGACGACGATACTAAAAAATGTTTCAAACGAAATTTGAATGGTTTTAGGGAGACATATGAAGAACAATTTTATTTGTTTAAATGGAATCATATATTTTTTTAGTATACTAGTTGGTCCAGCTAGTCATTCTCTTCATAGATATGCCTTAGTATTTTTATAAAGAGAATGACAAAATTAATCGACTTATATTTATTATTTATACTTATATTTTTTCTCCCGGGTTACAAAGGATCCAATTCCTTTTGCAATCAATGATCCTTATCGATTATCCTACGTACTAACCTTAATACCAATACTTCTCTACCACTCTCACTCATACTATAGATGCGAGTGTAAAAAGAACCCTGATAATAAAAATACAAATAAAAATAAATAAAAAAGATACAAAGCCCACCTATTATTCTTCCTTGTCTCTCCTCTCTCTCTCTTCATATCCTCTCTTAGAACTGTCTTTACTGCCTCTTTTTCTTCAGACCCCTACTGTACTTCACATGTTATTTTCATTATACTCTCTGTCATCCTCCCTTGTTTGATCTCCGTTTCCGTTGTTTTTCCTCACTCATTCTACTCTATCTTTTCTGTCCGCCATCTTATTCCCTTTCCTATCTTCATTTAACTTCTCCATCCATACCACTCCTCTTCCATCTTCATTTAATATATTCTTTGTCTTTCCTTGTATCACATCCTCCTCCATACACCTCTCTAAGTCGTGCTCCCTTGTCTCTGCCGCCCCTCCATATCTCCAATATATCCTTTCTCCCTCATTATGCCAACATCATCCTTCCCTTGTTTCGTTACCTAATCTGCACATTGCTATCCTGAACCATCTCGTTTTCTTCCCTCTTCTATTCAAATACTCTGATACCCTATCCATTCTTACCTCCCTATACCACTTATTATATTGAGACTTCACCATCTTACTATAGTTTTCCCCTCTTTACATCTTTCTTCCGCTTCATTCTATCTTCTTTCACTCCTCGCCCCGCTTCTCCTTCTCTAAAACCGTTCTGCCCATTCGCTCGCTCAAATACTTCTTTCTCTACCTCTCTTATTTCGATAATTTCGTCCTGTCTACTACCCTTCTTTCTATTTATGCCAGACATAGCCACGCCCAATCGCTCCCCTTGTCTCCTCACAGCTTTTGTCGAAACCTCATGCCTTTTAGCAGCCCATACTTTCCACTTTACCGTTTTTGTTTCCTCCTTTACTGCGTAACCTGGAGTTACCCAGTCCAGTTCTAGTACCTACCTTATGTATCTTTGCCGTAAGGCTTCCATACACTGCCACCGGCCATATTAATCTGTCACATAGCCACATCCTTCCATTGAAATTATTTCTGAAATATCTCTTCCCTACTTCCCAGATTTCTCTCATTACCCCCTATTTCCTTCTCCCCGTTTATACACTCTCTTTTCTTTACTTCACCGCCCAACATTCAGTACCATTGTTTTACCCTTATTTATCTCTAGTTCCTTATCCCTCACGTGGCTCCCGAACCCTCCTATCATTCCTATAATAAAAAAATATATGATTCTATTTAAAAAAATAAAGTTGACCTTCATATGTCCTCGACGCGTTCACTTAGAAAAATCTTATTAATGTCAAATTACGCGTCCCCCGAAACCATTGAAAATTCTTTTATAAAACATTTTTTAATATCAACGATGGTTTCGAAGATATTTGGGTGGATCGATTTAAATGGGTTAATGTTAAATAAAGATAATATTTATATTAAATAATGCTAATTTACTAAGCCATTTAAGTTATTTGTGCTAATCTTTTTAATTGGAGAAAATTGAAAAAGAACGTGTTTGCCTCTTTTATGTAAAATTTTCTGTGAAAGGACCGAGAATGATAAAATGATCAAAGCTGTCCTTGACGGTTTTCCAACATAAATTACACCGATCGATAGGTGACCGAGACAAAGTCCGCCAATTTCAACCCACTAGCAGAGTTCCAGAAGAGTTCTCTTCTCCTTCCTCCTCGGTGGTTTCATAAAATTTGGAGAAAATGGCCTATTTTGAACCTAATTATTACAGAGTTTTCAGTTGAATATCGTAGAATATCGAAGAATATTGCCAAAAACAGTGATGTCAATTTTTGTCAGATTTTTTGCAGAGATGGAACAATATTGCACAGAAACTGATCTTTTAACATTTTCTCCGTACGTGATTTTGTCTACGTAATAAGTATATTATGCAATATTAAACAATTTTCATTCAAAGAAGCGAATATTTGACTAAAAACACGAAATTCAAGATATGAAACTATGGTATGCATGTTATACCAAAATCTTTGTACAATTACAACGTCGACGGTTGGAGGAGCGAGCGAGTTACGAATCTTTTGGACGCGATTCCGGACCCGATGAGGCTAAGTTTTTTTTTCAATCTTGCTCTTTCTGATTTCCTTGCTATGTGATTTCCTCATATGTCTTCAAAAGTATTTTTTTTAATATTTTAAATATATTGCTTTGGCAAGAAAGTAATTTCGGTTTGCACCATAGATAGCGTTATGTTTGCATTGTCATTCTTTTGTTAAGGTTATAATTTTGTTGCCTTCAGCTTTGGTAGTTGACACGATTAGGTTACTATAGAGAAACAAGTGCAGTATAGTTTTGTTTACAATTGATAGCTTGCTGTGAATTTTAACACGGAGTCCATAAATGAACATTTCAGACACATTTGACATTTTCATTTTCATAAAGGCAAGAAAGTAGCTGAGGCTCACAAAGAGATATGTGAAATTTATGGCGTCGATTGCTTAACAGAACGCGCGTGTCAGAATTGGTTCAAAAAATTTCGTTCTGAAGAAATCGCGAAAATCGACGAAGGGTCACTAAATGCGACTCGCATACCACGTTTCCTCAAGCCCTAGGTCTCGTCGCAACATCCGTGATCCTCCCGGAGCCTGTGGCCATGTTCCCTTGGCTCCATACTATCACACTTGCTAAACGAAATCTAACGCAACGGTAGCTCGTTCGACAGTGATTTTTTGAGTTTTCGGCAGCTACGCGCGGGAACTGATCCTTCGTACACCCTACGCTATTTACTAGCGGGTATTAACCCAATTGGTCTGCCTGATAACAAGATATGGAATTCCTAGAGGACCGTCTCACAATGGTCCTGTAGTCGGAGGTCGAATCCACATCATCCACTCTTCATGGAGCCCTTCCTCTTGGAGTGAGACGACTGTAAGATCTTAAATATGGATGTTTCTCGGAATTCCGGCGTTTTGTGGACTGTGGTCCTGGTCGTTCCTGGGTTGATTGACCCGTGTGTGAGTTATCGCTGTTCATCCCTTACACGAGCGTAGCACGTTTTGGTATCACCAGCAACCGAGTACAGTTTCGTCTCTGAAATCTCCGCCGAACTCGGAGAATGCGGTCCGGTTTCATGCGAAATATAGATTATAAAGAGAAGGTGACTCAGTACCCCTCCGTGAGGAACACCTTTGTAAACGATTCTGACTTGGTCCTTTGTAAAGTCTGCAAACATTTCTTTTTGATAAATGAGAAACCTAATAAATGTAATTAGTATTGTCGAACATCTTGCATAAGCTAATTTATTAATCAGGATATCATTATTTACATTATCAAACGCCCCCTGATTTTCTAGATTGGTGGCGACAGTTTGATTAGTCGGTGGTATGTCATTGTATTTCAACTACCATTCTAGTCTGTATTTAACTAAAGTTTCAAATAGTTTGCAAAAACATGATGAAAGGGCGAGTACATCCAAAATCTGTATAAATCACTGCCAAATCTCATACTGGAGGTAATAAGAAACAAAGGGGGATGTGCTCACTATTAAATAAGTATATCATATTCAGTACATAATATTGCAGGTTACAATATGTGTTTATTATTTCTTCGTTATTATATGTTCTCATTTTGTTCCCCATAATGTTGCGAATCCCATATTCCGAACTCCTAGTGTTTGCATATGACTCGCCATTGAAGGAAAATTTACACATGTGTTATTGAAAAATTAAAAATGGTACACCTAGGTGTACACCTGGATAGCACACATTTTTGACGAGGAGTGTAGACTGCAATCGATTGTGCGCTCGCACCCGGCACCTGTTCTCTCCCTCGGAAAGGATAAGCTACTCGGTTCAACCGTAACTTCACGGCCTCATTCTCTTCTACACCGTTATCCTCGCCCTATCGATGCAGTATCGCGATTACAATTTCACAAAGCCTGATGAAATGTCCAGACCGTCTATGTATCTCGAATTCACCGTTAGTTCCGTAAATTCGTCAAGGACTTTCCAGGTGTTGAATAACGTTTCTATGACCTGCTCGGCTACAGACACGCGATCCGAAAGATGATACTAAGTTGTATTGTGATAGCAACTCAAAGGGATTCTGTCTGTGCGTATATTGTATCAATATACAAAAGAATTTCGAGCATTGTATTTTTTGAAGAGAACGGCAAATATCAACATTTCGAAATAAAAACCCTGTCTGTAGTATAGTAAAGGAAAATCTAGAAATATGGAACAATCCCTAAATATGGAATGATTCTGAAATATAACATTTTGTTATTGTTAAAGATTTAACAAATTAATATTAATTGGTACTCATGTTTCTGTTTCCCGCTATTTGGAAACTTTTTAAATAACCTAGTAAGTTTGATGTATATTTCGTATATATTTCTTAATTTGTCACACCTATTAGTTTCATCTTTTATTGTTAATTATGCACCTTTCAGCAATATCTGTTAGTGCAACCGAGCCGAGGGCTCCCGGGTAGCTGAAGGTAGCGAATTGCGGGGAGACCTACGCTTGGTCGAATTTCCCACCGCCCGCCAGCACAGGATTCTTTGTCCCCTATAAGGAGAAGGGAGGTGAGGTACTCACAACCCCCCAGTGTGCGGAATGCGACCCTCCGCATCGCTGAAACATTGGATTATAGGTGGGAGAAATAATACCCCCCCCCCCCCCCCCACACACACACACACACCCCGGGACGAGGCCGGCCATCATCAACATCCAGATAACTGGCTAGGCGAGATGGAGCCGCGGTACTATTCTATGTCCCCCTTTTTAAATCTCCGTGGGACTACCCACCAGTAATGATCTGTTATATAGGGTGTTCTCGAAAGGTATACAAAGGCGGGTACCAGGTGATTTCTCATAAAAAAACATGAAGAAGATATAGAGTAACATTTTTTTTATTAGGATCCAGTTTTAAAGAAAAACAAGTTTGAAAATTCGTAAATACTCTCTCTCATACTCTTTGTACATACTCTCTGGTGGTAATAGCCATAGGGTACAAATCAAATTTTCAAACTCGATTATCTCGAAAATATATCGGTAAATTCAGAGTAATGGATTCTCAAAAAGATATGGTACGGATGAAGCCTTTAGTAGCTTAATGAGACATACAGCCTATCACGTATTTTATACGTGAAATAAATTGTTGAAATAAATTGTTAGCGATAATATATGTCGATAAATATTATATTAAGTATATACACATTGCAAATAAATTATCGAAGAAATGAGTGACAATGTTAACATACGTCGGTGATTTCAACGTACCAATCCATAAACAATGTCGAATGAAATCCGGTGTCGGTGAAATTGCGTCAGCTCTCACCCTGTATGTATATCATACAAAAGTAGAAAATATTGTTCATTTATTTATGTTAAATGATGGTAATATTTGTCCTAAATAAAGATAATTTATTAACCTATTTAAGTTATTTACATTAATCTCTTTTATTAGACAAAATAGAAAAAGAATGTATTTACCTTTCTTATGCAATTTCAACCGTCGTCAAATCGCATACTGGAGGTAATAAAAAGCAAAAGGAGGATGTACTCACTATGAAATAAACATATCATATTCAATACATAATATTGCAGATTACGATATGTGTTTATTATTACTTCGTTACTATAATATGCGCTATCATTTGTTTATTTACAATGAATCGCATATCCCGAGCTCTTGGTGCTTGGATATTACTCGTCATTGCACACCTTGATAGCACACCTTTTTGACGAATGTGTAGACTGCAATCGATCGTGCACACACATCTGTCGCTACCTGGTCCAACAATAATCTCGCGGCGCGAGCGCGTCATGTAATGACTCAAAGCGTATAAAGCGTACAGTTTTGAGTTGCTACACGAAAAAAAACTGCGGACAAGTCGCGCCTAGAACGAACAATCTCTGATCCGCAATTACGATCCACGCGAACACAAAGGGATCGCGTATTATAAAATTAGCTTAAGTGAACTGAGCGACACATACGAAGACTCAAGTCAAGAGATAAGTCATTAAGCAAGAGTTATGTTGTTGGTAAAGTGACTAATTGATGGTTGTAATATCAGGGGTTATTCAAGAGATTTGTCGCTAGTTGGAAAGTAAGGCGCATTATACGTAATACGTCTCTCTTCCTCGTTCACTACCTCGCCATTGCCATATCGATGCGGTGATACGGTTTACGATTTCACAAAGCGTGAGGAATATCCAGAGCTACTATGTACCTCGAATGTACTCTTATTTCCGTAAATTCGTCAAGAACTTTTTAGGTGTCGAATAATGTTTCTGTAACCTGCACGACTGCAAACAAGTGACCCAAAAGATGATACTAAATTGTACTGTGATAACCCAAAGGATTTCGGTGCGTATTGTATCAATATACGCAAGAGTTTTGCGCATTTTATTTTTCGAAGAGAACAGCGGTGACAAATATTAACATTTCGAAAGAACTCTCTCTGTAATATAATAAAGATCAGTCCGAAATATGTATGTGGAGCAGTCTCTAAATATGGAATGAATCTGAAATATAAAATTTTGTTATTGTTAAAAATCTAAAATACAGTTTCTGTTTCGTACTATTTGAAAACTTTTTAAATAAGCTGATGTATTTTTCATATTTTCGTACCTTTATTTGTCATGCTTATTTATTTCGTCTTTTAATGTTAATTTTATACCTTTCTGTAATATCCATACGTTTTTATAAAGATATGTACTTTTTAAACGAAAATACTATATGTAATACTATACATATAGTATATGCAGTATACGTAGGCGAAAATGAAAAATTTTATACCTGCACGTCAAGTTGATATTTTGATATCTCAACTGTTTCTGTCCCTATTGACATATTTGACAACTTTTTATACCCACATGATGATACTTAACAATTGGGCAATCGTTAAAATTGAATACAATATGGTTTAAAAGAATAAACCGCTAATAAAATTTTTTGCAGTTTTGGTCATGGAAAATATATGTAAGCAGCGCGCCACTCAAGTACTTGGTGCGAGACGCTACCCCGTCGCATGATTCATATCGCTACTGAATTCCATGTCTTCTAGGCTGCATATACATCGACGAGAAGATATTATGTTCTTACGTTCTCGTGCATTCACGCTACGAAACCCGCACGCGCGAAGCGCGCCGCCATTGATACCTATTTTTTTTCATGATACATTATCATGTGTACATTAATATGAATATACAGTAATGCCAGAACTAGTAATGCTAACTTTTTGGAAGGCCACATGCCACGATTGCACGCACACATACCTAATATGTGCCTATCACGTAACTTGTAGCTCCGCGGTTTTTCTTACCTGACTCACACCCAAGCAGATCAATTTGTTTTGTTTTCACTTGACAAACTCCGAGGACCTTCGCGTCAGCCTAGTGAGAAAATAGATAAATCACATAGGCGTAACAATACCACCGCGACTCTCATGGCACAGCCAAATTGTTACACTCGTGGACAAATTACTGTATATTATGGAAAGACACACCAAACAACTAACTATCGAATGCCTTCGCCACGAGCTTCAGTTGTGTGTTAACTCATTATTATCAACGGCAATATGTATAGGGAAAAGTTGTTCGGAATGATGATTTTGACAATATATTTCAACGTGAAAGTCATCCGAACGTAATATTTATCCAATATATTCAATGTACTAAGATACAATTAATACATCTCTATTACATAACTTCTACTATCGTATGGTCTAGAATTAACAAGTAGGATATCTAACCCAAATAACCTAATATTAACATAATTCTCGAATACTCTATACTTTACTTATGAACGCCAAACATTCTATGGAATGCTTGTATATCATATATTTGCCGGTAACGTACATAGATAACATACATACATAACAACATATTTCAAAGTCGAAGTAATCCGAACTGCCGTCTCTTAAACTTATTATTTACCAAAATTCGGATCGAAATTACATTAGGATTAATATACTAAGATTTAATTGCTACTACATGAATTATAATAAGAAAATAATTTTGACGCACATTTCATTCGGTTTAATGTACTAACTGTATATATAGTCTACAGCTGCGAAAAAGGCTTTCGGAGCAAACATACCATCATTGTTTACGGTCGCCTTCTTGTCAGCATAAAATAGTACCTATATACTGGCTTGAATACGAATCATGTGTAATTAAAGAGTGGGCAAAATTGTCAACAGTATTCACGCTTACAAATCATGGGTTTAAATGTGAGTGTAGAATGTGGAGTTTTTTATCAGAATCTGAATCGCACATCATCTCATAGAAGTGTCATATATTATATTCAGTTGTAGGTACTTGCGATATGGAAATATGTAGTACTCAGAAAGTTAAATGTATAACAGTTTCCAGAAAAACCAGTTTGTCATTTTTCTCAGAATTTGCAGAGTCATGGGTCGGGTTGTAGCTTGAGAAATTCCTAATCTTCGGAATTGGCAACCGGAATCGCCAACAAATGATAATTTTACCACAAATGAAGAGCTGCATTCCTAAATGAAACATTCAGAACGAAAATATGTAACTTTCAATTACTACAGAGTTGTGTAAGCTTGGTAGTTCTCAGTACACAAGCGCGAAATAATAGAGTTACTTGATTTAGTACCGAATCGATGTGGGAGATCACCCTCCTATTAAACGGTGTTAGTAAACAAGCTCGTGGCGAAAGGGGTGATCGAATCATCGTCGAGTGCATGGTCAAGTCCCATCATAATAGTGATAAAGCCGATGGGAAAATATCGGTTTTGTCTAGACATCTGATAAATCAACGAGGTTTCCATGAAGAACACGTATTCATTATTGTTTATGAGCCAGATATTCGATATGTTACGATCGACCAAGTACAGTATGCCACAAAAGTGTCGGTATACCTTCTGAAACATAATAACTTTTTAAAACTCAACGAAGTGACTTGAATTTTTTAGGTGATAAAGGGACTAGTCTATTAAACGATTACTAAAATACTTCTTTTAAATTTTGTTATTACTTGGAATGGCAAAAAAAATGTAAGAAACTGTCGTTGTTCAACTTTTTTATCTGAGCCTATAACAAACATTTCAATAATGCCTCACGTAAATCGGTTAACCTAGAGTCAAACTACAAGGGTTGAAAGATTTAAAAAAGTGCAGATTTCTTCCAGTTTTTGGACTAAATTGTGATAAAATTGCGATTTTTGCCATCTTTAATATGCTATAACTCATAAAAACGTCAATTGATTTCGATAAAATTTTCACTACGCATATAAGTTACCGAGATCTACGAGGAGCATTTTTTAAATTTCTGTTATAGACTCGGATAAAAAAGTGAAAAACGGGAGTTTCTTATTTTCTTTGTTATTCCAAGTAATAGTAAAATTTTAAAAAAGCATTTTGGTTATCGTTTGGTAGACTAGTTCCGTTATCATCTAAACAAAATTCAAGTCCCTTTTAAAAAAGTTATTGCGTTTTAAATGGTGTACGAACACTTTTGTGGGCCACTGTATGTCTCTACCATCGACCTTAACCAAGCGTTCTTTCAAATCCCGTTAAAATTGGACAGTAGGCAAATTACCGCGTTCACGTTCCCAGGTAAGGGACTTTTCCAATTTTCGCATGCCGTACGGGTTATCAGGGGCCCCCGCAACGTTCTAAAGACTCTTAGATCGACCAATCGGGCCCGAAATGGAGTCTCAGGCATTTGCCTGCTTGGACGACATCATTATAATCATCAAAACATTTGATGAACATCTGGAATGATTAGGTCGTGTGATAGAGAGGATCAAATCAGCAGGCCTCGTACTAAACCCGGGCAAATGCGAGTTTTGTAGACAGGAGGTTCGATGCCTGGGCTCCGTGGTCAGCTACGAGGGGTTAAAAGTTTTCTTTTTTATTTAGAGTAGTATTTACAATCAATTTCTTCATAGGATCATTAAATAGTACATTGCGGTATAGTAATTTGTGTGCGATCGTGGTTATGTTTAGAATAGTGAATCTGTTATTTAAGTTTAAAGAGTTATATCTTTTTAATCTACAATTGCTAGTATCGGTGTGATCTAATTCTATAGCTAATGGGTTTTTATGTTGCGATATAACTGTTGTGTGTAGCGTTTACTGTAGTTTAATATTTTCTGTTTGACGATAGTTATTACCAAATCGATATGTATTATGTCGTTGGAGATATACCATGGAGCGCTGGATATGTTGTGAAGAGTTTTTTGTTGGAATCTTCGTTAAATTTCTATGTTCGAGTTACTGGCTTTTCCTATTAGCCAGTACAGCTGCTTCATCTTTATATTGAGCTGAGCACGTTTTGTTTGGGTGTGTTTTTTCCATGTTATTCTTCTGTCTAGAATCATGCCGAGATATTTTACTGATCCCTTTTGTCGAATTATTGTGTTATTTAACTTTACTGGCGGACATAGGGTAAAAGTTATGTGAACCGATTTAGTTCCATTCGTTCGTCCCAGTTTCTAAGCCAGTTAACTATGTAATCAAGGTGTTCTTGCAGGTTGCGAATGTTGCTGTGATTGTTTCTGTGGAATTTGGTATATCTGCAGTATAGATCAGATATAGGATAGGTCCAAGGACTCTTTCCTATGGAACTCCGGAATTAATTAAGCCGTCTGCTGAAATTTTATCTTAAAATCTGCCTTTGAATTTTCTACTGGTGAAGTATAATTGAAATATGGTATAGAGATAGTGTGGGAGTAGTTTTTTTTTTGTTTGAATAGGATACCGATGTGCCAAACTTTATCAAATGCCTCTTTAATGTCTAAGTACATACATACATTCCAGATCATGTCTTATATAGTCGACTAGTCTATGTAACTTGTTGAATTGTCGAATGTTGTCTTCTAAAGCCGAAGTGATGTTTTGGTAGTATTTTTGTTTCGATTAATATTGGTCCTAAACGTCTCAACAACAATTTTTTGAATAACATTGAGAAAATTGGTAAAAGGCTGATACGCCGGTATGATGTTATTTCGTGTGGGGACTTACCGGGTTTATTCAATACAATGATATGTGAGATTTTCCACTGTTCAGGGAAGTATCCTAGGGCGCGCCTAGGAGTGGGGAATCGAGCAACAGAGCTCGTACGAGGCACTACGGGAACGAGTTTCATCCGCCTCGAGCCTTTCGTGCCCAGATTTCGAGATCCCTTTTGTCTTGCAAACCGTGGAGCTTGGGCCCACACAAATTCAAGAGGTTGAGGGTGTAAAAAGGGTAACCGCGTTCGCGAGACGATCTTTCATGAAACCAGAGAGAAAATAAAATAAAATAAAAAGAAAAGAAAAGAAAAGAAAAGAAAAGAAAAGAAAAGAAAAGAAAAGAAAAGAAAAGAAAAGAAAAGAAAAGAAAAGAAAAGAAAAGAAAAGAAAAGAAAAGAAAAGAAAAGAAAAACCTGCGCCGCATTCGTATTTCCGATGCGAACTGTTCGGAGTTTCGGCCTGGACTGAAGCGAGTTTTTTTGTTGAAGAGCATACGAAAGGTATAAACGTAAGTATAAACGTAAATATAAACGTAAAATAGTGGAAAGTGTTTAAAGGATCTAACATAAACACTCCGGAGGTCAATTTATTAAGCGAAAGATTCGCAAGTAATCGCAGTAAGCAAAACCGTGCTGACAGTCACTTACATTTCATATTCTAGTACTCTCGTACTCATATATGCTTAGACTTTCGAATAAACTATTTAAACTTGTAAGTAGATATTGTTATCAAATAGCCAAGAAATGATACTTTTATTAAATAATAATAATTTTTTTAGCGATAACGTTGAAATGGAGTTACAGATAGAATTGGAGTAAAATTAAAGAAATTTTAAAACTTCAAGTAGATTATGACACGTCTCTCCTACTCTTAGACTTTCGCTTTTTCAGAAATTATTTTTATATCAAATCGAACAAATCTAAGGAGTCGCATGAAAAAAATTGCGATGGTCGAAAAATATGGTCCATCCTAGTGAACACTCTCAATCGAACACGCTGCTAGCCCTAAACCGGGAATACACTGGATGTCCCCCATCGAGCAGATAACCCCACGCCTCCATACCTTTTCGACCTGCGAGAGGGTATGCTCCATAATCAAGAAATCCTCAGTCAAAATTGCTGAGGGCCATTCGTGGAGGATTAAACTCCGCCCCGCCCCCACCTGCGCTACTTCCACTACTACTACTTATCCCGTTCACTCCTACTTTAGTCAAAGTCGATGAAGGTCCCAAGGGGCACTAACGCCGAAGTAAGAAAGTGGAGTAAGTAGACTGGATCATTCTGAACCAGCCAACTTCTGCAAAGTATCACCCAGTAATGGATAGGTAGCGAGGGTATGAACACGGATAAGTACTCAGCTGTTAGTTAATCGTGGTTTTTGGACCCACCCAGGTTAGATTAAAACGCAACCTTAAGCCACAATAATATTTTTTTTTTATCTGAACTAATTCACTGCCATTTTGTATAGCTGAGAGAGGGACTAATCTACCAGACAATGACTAAAATGCTTCTTTCTAATATTGATATTACCTCAAGTGACAATATAAATCCAAAACTCATGTTTTTTAACTTTTTATGCATATTGTAGATCGTGATTACTTATATGCATGCTGTGAATTTCATTCAAATCGATTACATCGCAATTTTTTGAGAATTTCAATGTTTATCCGGTAGACGTCCTGCACTTGCGTAGTCGAGTGTGGTTAAATTCCATATATACACTGGGCGGCAGCTCCTGCTTCTCCTCAGCGGTCATCTCTTCTCGATCTTTTACAATTTTCTCATATATCTTTAAGGGATTTATCGCGTTGCGTTTTCAAAATTTCTTTCATATCTCTATACTGATCATTGATTCCGCGAACCGCGCGCGCGTGTAATATACCAGTTCTCCTTGTGTTCGTAAGTTCTCCTTACAATCCCAATGACGCACACTTCGTCGCAAGACCACTCGTGTTACATAATCATGCACGGATTCTTTTCCTTCCATTTTGAAAAACTTTAAACCATTGCATGCATCGATCCTTTGATCCTGTGCTGCTTACGCATATGTTTTTTAATTTTCGTCCAGAATTCGTAAGCATTGTTTTCTGTAGCAAACTGCAAGGTCTGTTCATCTGATAGATGTAGTCTTATGTATGCTACGGCTTTATGGTTCCTTATTTTCAACTCGGCCTTTAATTATTCCGTTATCATATCTTTCGGTATTGGCTTGTTTATTGCTCGAGACAATTTCTTTAGGGTAAGGATTTCCATTTTCTATATACAACTGGTCACAACCGCGCTCTACTATCCGATTATTGTTATATTTAAGCACAAATCATTTTGAGTGTTATTACGAGGCTCATAGACGGACGTTTCTTTCTGTAACTCTCTCGCACCCAGAAGGCATTCGCTGCAGGATATTGCCCATTTCTTGACTTATTACCTTCAAAGTATTTATTACTTCTTTAGTCAAAACATGTGTTGTCAAACTTGGCATTGTCGTTCGTAATGGTCATTAATCTTTTACCATCAGATATTTCTTGCATTATCCAGGTGTCCGACGATGGATGTTTCGACAACTTTTTCCTTTCGTCGCAGTTTTTCTTTTTCCGTTTCCTTCTAATTCATCGTGCTTCTATACGCGCTTTCCGGATCCTTTCTCAATTTTATTAGTTTCTTTAACTGACTAATAAATTCTAATAGGCTTTTGTTCGTCAGGCGGCACTTCGAGATACAACTTTTTTTTGTCTTACATGTTGTATGACCTATGACGCGGAAAGTTATTGAGAATCCCTAACCTCCCATGCTTTTGTCTTCTTTCTTGACTTAAAGAAACCACTTAAAATTATTTTATAAGAATCTCCTTCCTTCTGGCCTGCTTCTTGTAACGGTTCTGTGGGCCGGCTCTTGCATTCCCATACAAATAAAAACTAATCGTACATCACTTCTTATTGTTCTTTTACTAAATATTCTGTATACCGCGTGTTCAGAAAATCGTGGTACAACCGGCAAGGGAGTGATTCTACATGCAAAAATAAGTTGAGAAAGAGGAATAACATTTTTTTATTTAAGGCTCCGTTCACAATTATTATCTCCGGCAGTTCTTCATGCCTGTACTATTATAGTTCTCGAACTATATTGTAAATCTTGATTGGATCTGCAACAATAAATAAATTTAAATAATTGGATAAAATCTATTTCAATTTAAATGCAAACAATGATACTTGCAAATTTTTTAATTCCATTTTTCTTGGATTCCGTGGACGAATTTTTAAGAATGTTTGTATCCTCCATATGCGCTGTATTACACTGGCCGATGCAATTGCAAATGTAGTTCGCTCTAAGCGACTTACCTCTGTTGAATTTACTGTCCATTATTTCTGGTTATCTAAGAAGTCCTTATTTCTCGATTGGGAGTGACTTCTGGACACCCTGCATAAAACCTAGGCATTTATTGCAGCTGAATCAAGGACGTTGAAAAATACTTGGGGAGATCATTTACGAGATTTGGACGTTGTGCTATGTTGTGGTATTTTTCAATTGGCAACGATGAATGCCGCGGCGAAATAAACAGTTCGCATCACCGCCATACGTTCACCAGACCGCCAAATGCCCGTCGAACGCCACTTTCAAATTGTCCCTTCTTCTAGTCAACCGTTCGGTAATCAGCGCCTGATGATGCTTGCCTTTGAGCATCGTTCGTTAACGATCTTCTGCGATACTGTCGCTAAATACAGGTTTTGTTGCATTACACTTTTCTTTGCACCCTTGCACAGTACAAAGAAGCCGTGCTTCGCACATTGTACAAATGTAGTTCGTGTTATCAGTTATGTTGTAAAAATAATTCGAGTGTTTGTACACGTGTAATTTGTAAATACATACGTTATTGTTACACATTAGACATGACTGTGATATTATTTCCGTTCCTCTTTAATCGCCGGCAAAACTCTATTATGTCCAGTGCAAAACGCTCTCTATATTATAGAAAAAGTCGTGCAGCAAATTGAGGAAAGACGAGAACGTTGAATTAAAAAATATGACATTGAATCGATACCCTTCTTCTCTACGTTTGGAAGACTACAAAAAACATAGTAGGGTAGAATGGGGTGATGGCGGTCAACAGGCAATAACAGTCAGCATCGTTATTATGAAATAGTAGTTCCAAAAATTGCCACTATTTTTTGTACCGAATCCTAACATTTTGTAATGACGTGTCACTGATGTAATATTTTGTTCACGCAACACAAGGTGTAAGTACTAATTGTTAGACTTTTCCTACAGCGTGAATGTATTGAACTATAATTCTGTCGTACAGCTTATATTTGATTTTTATTGATTTCCGTTTTTTATATTCACCTTGAAGAATGTTGAACAAAAAGAAGAACAGAAAAAAATATGGAAAAGGAATAAAAAAGATCAAACTAGGTGTGAAACGACCAAAAGATCTTCTGATAATATCGACGAGATGAGACAATGAAATATGCTACAGATGCACTTCATGCATCTTGATTTTCTCGAAAAATATGAATACAAAGTGAAAAATATGATAAATTGACTACGATCACCCGCAACATGACAGTAATTGCACACAGGTGTGGGTATTATTTACTAACAAAATAATTTTTCCTATAACGTTAATTTCACTAAATAAATTTTTATAGATCAATATTATATTTTTATTATATTATTCTAATATTATAATCAATGTTATTATTTGTATTTTTCACTTATAATTTATTGCTTAAAATCGATAAAAAATTACTTTAAATAAATATGTTGCCTCATATTTGAAACGTATTGCAATTCTTGCTTAAGTGACGGCCATTACCCTATTCTCACCTGCCTCTACCGAACCCGAAATTGCACCAGTTAGGAGAGAATACTGGAACGAGAATAATCTGCAGCGTCTAGTGTCAATGGCCTGACTCCTTTCGATTAGTTGTAATCGAGATTAGAAGCACCTCAACAGAAAACTGTTCGGAAGTGATGGCGACGATACGAGCATTGCAAAATTCCTGCACATCCTGGCGCAACGTATTACGTGGGCCGCATTACTCCTCCTTTTCGGGCACAGCTATTAACATCTCGGATGATCCGCGGAAGCGGAGATTGCATTCGTATTTTAAAGACACAAAATTTGTTCGTTCTCCTACTGTCCGAATGGCCCGGTACTACTGAATATGAAAGAGTACAGATTCTTGGCTCGAGATAAGGAGCATAACTGAACCAATAACTACAAGTTTTATATAAATCACTATTTATTGTTAAGAAGATTGGAGAATATGAAAAAATAAACAGTGTATTTATATCTAAAATGTGGGGTAGCTGAGATCATTCTAAGTAACTTTTTCCTTTGCGAAAATGCAATCTGCGGCTTTGTTTACGAGTTATTAATGAAAAACACCGACCAATGAGACACAATGGCGCGAAACACAACGTGGTCAATCGATCGAGTGCCATGTGCTCCTACCACTGATTTTTACAGCTGAAGGGGGACTCTGTGCCGCGTAAAATCAATGAACAAGTCAAGAAAAATACCAACTTTCGATATTTTTTTACCACGTGGCAGTGGTAATCTTAAGAAAAAAGCTGTTCATCCTTATTTCAGAATGTCTGAAAAATATTGACTAATTTTTCAAGACCCTAAGCACGCTGTTGAGAATAGAATTCAAGAACAGTGCGAATAAATATCTCCGGATTATTGCAAAAACTTAGTAGAATGTATGCCAAAACGAATTAGTGCAGTTTTGCAAGCAAAAGGATTGTGGACGAAATATTAAAAATAAAGGATATATTACATATTGTCAAGTATTGAACGTGGTACAAAACCGATTCAATTTATTGTTGTTGTCATTCCTAAATAACAAGACATTAATTATTGCAAAAATTTCTTATGTTACTCCTAACAGTGCTGAAAATAACTGTAATGTTTATTTTTCGTTATTCTTGTATATTCCTAGCAATAAATAATGATTTATGTAAAGCTTGTGGTTGTTGGTTCAGTTATGCTCCTTACTGTAAGTAGTTTTTGTATTCGTCGGGCAAACTACCCCGGATAGTGTTCAGTCTGATATGCATTAGACTTCATTGTTTCATTGACTAGAACGCACCTCATACCTCCAGATAATAGATCGTTGATCAATTGTGAATGCTTTCTAAAACGATAAAAGTTTTTATCGAAATTAATTCATCCATCGTTGAAATCTTGGCTATCATATACGTCGACTATGTGTGTGAAATACACTCACCGCGTAAAGTATGTGGAGAGCATTTCAAATGAAATAACTTTTCCAAAATTGGTCCAAATGACTTGAATTTTTTTAGATGTCAGAGGGACTAGTCTACTAGACAATGGCTGTGTAATACCTTTTTTTAATTTTGCTATTACTTGGAATAATAACAAAAAATGAAAAAACTGGTGTCTTTAACTTTTTTATCTGAGCCTATAACGAAAATTTGAATAATGTATTTTATAGATCTCGGTAACTTGTTTGCAAACTGAAAGCTTCATCGAAAACAGTTAACGCAGAGTCAAGCCGCGAGTGTTGAAAGATTTTAAAAAACTGCAGATTTCTAACGGGTATTGGTTAAAAGTGTCAAAAATGGAGACAAAACTATAATTTCCGTGATATTTAATTGTTTATAGCTCATATATCAAAATCAAAACGTATTTTATAAATTTTCGTTAAAAGCTGAGAGAGAAAACCATGACATTCCAAGTAATAACAAAGTTAAAGAAAGGTATTACGGCCATTGTGTCGTAGATTAGTCCCTCTATCATTTAAAAAAATTCGAGTCATTTAGATTAATTTTAAAAAAGTTATTCTGTCTGAAAAGCTATCAATATACAACCCGCGGCGAGTAACACCTTAAAGGTGAGTAACAATAACAGCTTTATTCTTGAATTAATAAGAAGTTCTCTGATCCATGAATAGTGTCTTAGCATTAACCCTATTTCTATCGAAGGTATAAATAACACCTTTCAAAATAATCTCTATTTAACAGTATTTTTACCAAAGGAGTTAAAGGACATCTTATAATAATTATTTTTCGAGGTTTTCTATGTGATCACTTCTTGACTTTCGCAACAGTCATCACTAGATTGCCGATTTTTGTGCAAAATAAATATTGACTAAGCTAATTACAAGAACTTTAAGCCTAACAAAAATGTTTCCCTCTTTTCACCATTTTAATAAGTTGCACACATTAGAAAAACATTCTTCAATTCATCTAATGTCTTCACTGTTTTCTATTTAACCTAGTTATTTTATAGTACAAAATATCGTTTAAAATAGTGTTGAACATGATTTTCATGTTAGATCGGCTGATAGAATTGTCTCTTAAGAAAATTCGTGCATGTAGTTGAACACTTCGTATACTGTCTTTGCGATCCTCTTTTGTGCACCGCAAAAATTAAGTGACATATCAATTTGGAAAAATGATAAAACTTTCCAAAAGTTTTGTTTCACAAAGTGAATAATAGTAGGAAGAATGTATAGCTAACAGATTTCCTTTACAATTTAATACGATCTGTAGCGGATAAAATGCGATAAGCATTTGGCTATGTGTCTGCAGGAGTTAGCTTAAACATAAGACTGTTGTTCCATACTTTTGGAGATAGTGTTTAATATATTGTTTTGGTGAAGAGGTCGACGCAAGCAGGGTTGTAGGTATCTGTTTGCAGAGGGAGGCGGCTGCAGAAGTAGCCTAGATTTATAATCAGGCGGAGCTGCAACAGTTCAAAATGAGGAACCTAAGCATCGTTTCGCGATAGGATTTCTATTCATGCTTGCGATCATTTGGGTAGCCGAAAGGGTGAGTTGATATCGATCATTCCGTATTCGCGAATTGCGCGAGGAAGTGACTCCGTTTCTATTCGTAGAAAAAAATTACCTTAGAAGAGGCCAAGAATACTGCTATGCATCTCAAGAAGCCCTGTCAGAAGAAGACAAATGTAACCGAAGGTATAATTAACTGAAGTAAATCGGATATTCGTCTGTATAACTCATTCTTACTCCGTTGAAACACCGCGACATTATTTTCATCGATTTTATCGTGCAGAACTATTGGACGGACTACAGAAAGGCGAGTTCCCGAGGAACGAGAGATTGCTGTGTTTCATAAAGTGCATACTAACCTCGACGAAGACCGTAAGCAATATTTTCTGTATGTATATTGATGACACGAAGTTTCTTTTTCAACTGTCAAGATTTAAGATTCATGATTAATTTATTAACTCCTTGCACTACGATTTCTTTCACAGCTACAATTATTAGCATTTCTTCGTTCCTAATAGTATCTTTTAGAACGAGACAATTTTAATTTTAGATTAAAATGATGTAGATCGAGGAAAAGAATTCTACATTTATGCTTAATAGTTTGCTCCATGACAAAGTATTAATTTATGTAAATATTTACTTGTTTAATTATGACTCGACTGTGAACTATTATGCAAAGTATAAATAACGTGCACGAATCGCAACATACAGAAACCTGCGTTAATTAGCCGCAAATAATGCAACAGTATTTTGAACTTCATACAGTGATTTTGCTGTTTTGCTATTGATCTACTTACTTTAGTCATAATTTCATGAATCCATAATCTAGTTTCTGCCTTAAATAACAGCATGCGTGAAATTAATTTCTGATTCTTCGCCAGGTAAACTATGTAGTCGAGCTTAATTCTAATAGCACACACATTACATTTATTTTTTACTTATAGAAGAAGTTTCAAAAACAGGTTGAAATACTAATCTAGAAAACAAAAAATATCTTTTATTAACGATTTACACTGGATCAGGCGCTGCCTTATCAATAATAGTCGGTTATAGTGATCAAGTCAACATGTAATTAAATATAAAAATTGTAGCTTTAATATAAGAGGGTGCTCAAAATTTTTTAGTGATAACGTTCAGTTTTTATCTTTAAGTAATTAATACAATTTAATAGTTGTATAAATTGCACTTTTGTATAAATTTCAGGACAAGTTGCAAAATTCTATGCGTATCATAATTGATACAAAATTACTTATTTTCTTTTAGATGAGACACAACGAGGTGCTGTACGATTGGATCCTTAGAAATGCTCATCTAATGTTAAAAGAGAAATATCTTCCGCGAATCGAACACGTAGTCGAGGTTTGTCGAGAAGGAAGTATGAAATAGTCTGCGATTTGTTGGTTTACGGGTTAAGAGGTATCATGCGCTTCGGTTGCAGAGAGGTAGGACGGATTTTAACAATTATTTCGGTAAAAATTCATTTCTAATCGAGAAATCATTAAGTATACCTTAATGTCTGTACTTTAGTCAATATATTCTACAGATTTTGTAAAAGCATTAATAAAATGAACAACTTAGTAACGAATTCCGAAAGATAAGTGTGCCAAACATCGCCAATGGTAATTATAATATTCTTAATGATTTTTGAAATCGACAACCTTGAATACTCCGAAAAAAATTACCTGCAAAAAATCTTTGTTTTGCATCGTATTCGTCTCTTGATACTAGTCAATTTAGATGGAAACGTTTAAATGGAAGATCCTGTATGTACAGTGCGTAAAACAAGTATTCGCACACCTTTTAAAAAGGAATAACGTTGTAATTGGGTCAAGCAATTAAAAAATTATTTCAAAAAATTGCAATTTGTTGGCATGATAAAAGAAACTGCTGGTCCTTAAACTATTTTATCTAAGCCCATGACCAAAATTTAAGAAATTCATTGTGTAGATCTCGGTAACTTATTTGCATGCTGAATCGAAATTGATTAAAGCAGAGTCTAGTTACAAGCATTGAAAGATTTTAAAAACTACAGAATTCTGACAGTTATTGGTCGAAAATGTCAAAAATCGGGACAAAACTATTACGATTTTTAATTTCAATGAAATTTTCAATATGCAAATAGGTTACCGAAATCTACGAAATGCGCTTTTTAAATTTTCGTTATGGGCACACATGAAAAAGTAAGACAAACAGCATATTCTATTTATTTTATCAGGCCAACAAATTGCTATTTTTGAAAATATTTTTTTAGTTATTGTCTAGTAAACTAATCCCTCTAATATCCATAAAAAAATTTAGGTCGCTTAGCCCAATTACAAAAAAGTTATTCCGTTTTAAGAATGATGTGCAAATACTTCTTTTAGCCGCTGTATATCGAAGTTGAGCCAATTCCCAGCAACAAGATGTTCCGATTTTTGTTGCAGTGCCTGCTACGTTGAATGGTTGTAAGATCAAAGTTTGGGACCTGGATTCCGAGGTACATTCGAATTAAAATAAGCTAAAGAATCGTGTTGACGAAAAATTGACAATATAGGGGTGCACTTTTAACTAGACAAAGTTTTCCACGTATTGTTAACAAACCGAGAAATGGATGAAATAATCATTACATTACTAATCAGAGTTGAACAATATTTTATTCGGATGATGAATGAGAGATAGAGACCAGCGAATACAACTTCATTCAACAAATAAAAATTTATCTGGATAACAATTTATCCGAATTTGATTCAAAATTCATTTGGATAAGTTGTTATTCGAATAATAATTTATTTGTACAGGAATTAATTCGAAAAATGATCAAGTTGTACAAAAATTATTGTGTGTTGATTAAGTTCTTTCTTGGATGCAAATTATACCCATTACTATTCGAATAATTTTACAATCTCTACTCGAGTCATTTATTCGAATATAAAATAAAGAAATATCCGAATAGATAGAATAATTTGTTTAGAGTAATGTTAATCGAATAATTGTTATTTGAAAATTGTTATTAATTATTAATAATTGTTATTCGAATAAGATATTCGACTGAAAATAATTCATTCGAATAATTATTTTAGATACATATTTAATCGAAACAATTCGCATAATACCCAATTCTGTTACTTAGCGGATTTGGTACTAAATATGCAACGTATCTGAGATATAGTTTGTTTTATCTTCGGCAGAGACGTTTTGAAGGAATCGTTTGTTTATTTTCAACTTTACAGCAAATTCTCTCTAATTGTTCTTCAGCTTATAAATAAAAATGTATAATTTGTAAAGAGGAGGTACATTTATTCGACCTTGCATCTCGTATTTATAATTGTTGACAATCGGCAATTGTGAAAATGAGTCACGAGGCCCGAATAACCGTGTTTCCTCTTTCTGAATTGTCCATTTTTGTTTACAAGCTGAAAGTAAATTAGAGAGAATTCACTGCACTTCCATCACCACGACAGTCAACCGTGACCATCAATAATTTAGTCGTTTACACGATGTTTCTTCCGTTTATGTTGATTGATCCGGCAGTAAATAAACAAATAAAATACATTATTTTGTGTAATTCGTTACTGCAATTCAATAATCGAACTTTTGCAACGGGTCAAAATGACTTGTATCTGATTTTGACTGTTACAGTGACCGAAATTATAAACTAAAACGTTCTATATAAAATCATAATCTAATTATATTTATTAATCACATAAAACAAGTGTGACATTTTTTTATAAACTTTTATTCATTCAAGCATATAGTATAATAAAGCTCGTACGAATTTTGAATAAATTAATTCTTATCATTGTTATGAAACAATATATGTTAGTCCTATCTAGGCTCAGTAGTTCTAGCATTAATTCAGTATTGTACTAATTAATTTTTCGCAATCTAATCGAACTTTTCTTTGTCGCAACTGTTCCTCGGTTCCTAACGATTTCTGATTATTACGAATTTGCAGTACTACCTAGACAGCAAGGTGGAGGGTACGTCAGTCGGTTATTGTTATCAACATTATCGTTACAGACACCATTGAGAAGCAGCCTGACGATTTTACTTGCATTTAATTGTAAATTCCCATTAAATGTTTCCCTATCTACCAATACAAGATCAACCAATTCAATCCCGGATCAACCAATACAAGATCGGAATCGTAATTGTTCCTCTTTGGAATACAATAATCTTCTCAAAAACGAATTATTTGAGAAAAGAAATGATTTTACTTTTTTGTTACAGACACTTGTACAGGCAAAATAAACAGACGTTAAGAAATTCATATAAAAGACAATTAAAATAATTTGAAGCTGACTAAACAAAAATTTAAAAAAATTCATTTTTATTTGTAATAACGTCTGATCGATTGTAAGAATGTATATTCTCAATTATAGATTATTCGATTCTAATAAAAATGGTGCCATTATATCGTAGTATCATGTAATATTATTTCATTGTTCTTCACAAAAAAATGCATTACAAATTCAATATGTAATTGGTAGTGTAATTATTGCCAATAACTATTCTTCGTGTAGTTCTTCTTAAATATATAATATATAATATATTAACGAAAAATATAAAAATACCTATTCATTGTCTTTTATAAAGACAATGGCAGCTGATGTTAGAGTCCCTTACTACGAATTAAATGATAACTTATGAGCTCTTCTCTGCGACATTTGAAAATTTGTTTTAAATATGGAGTTCACGGTACTGTAATTAGTTCGTGAACGATTATTAAACTGTGTCGTTTATATCAATTTGGCATACGCATTTCATCTACTTTTGCATAAAATTATTATGCTTTAAAAGATGTCCGAATATTAATGCGAGTCACTGTACTGTAAAATAAGATAATGGGATAGCCAATTACCGTGCCTTTTATTTATTTTCAAGCATAATTAACTTTATATTTATGGAATAAAACGTAGCAAACTTTTTATTTAAATTCAGTTAAACAATTATTTGTTAAAAAATTAAACATGTGAAATACAATTCTTAAAATATCACAAAAATTATTTCCATTTTTTAATACTGAATTCGCGAAATTTTCTGCCAAGTTTACGAAAATGCTTAAGAAACTACTGAAGGAACGAAGAAGATCAATATTCAGTGAAATAAATCGTTCTAGACAAGATATCACAATGTTAATTGTATTGGTGAAAGGTATGAAGATTACGAAAAAGAAAAACAGTGACTGTTTGTTTGAATTTTCGTTTTTAACGTCTGTTTTTCGTAATTCATTTACTGTGTACCGTAATCGAATCTATTTTTCGCTCGAAACTCTAATCATCTGTTATATTTTTAAAGAGAAGAAATGTGCATATGAAGTTTTATTATAACAGTCATCTCTAATGAGAATGTTAAATTATTATTGTTTAAAATGTTAAATTATTATTGTTGAAGCTCAGTATTCTGGGAGGGAGTACAGTAATTGAAATACAATATTCAAGGAAGACCACAATAACTGTGGCATAGCAACTGTACTTTGTAGATGGTGGGCACACAGTAACAGTAACGCGCTGGCTCCAGAACGTTTGTTTCTCTTTTTTTCTAATTTTCAAAGAAAATTTGATATTTGTTTTATGGAAAAATTTATATCGATAAAAGAATCTTTGAAATTTACCTTTAGGTTCTTAAGAAATGTCAATTAAATTGCTGAAGTTGTCTCAGTAGCGAAAACATGTGAACTCCACGAACAAGGTACAATAATTGGTGCATCTAGTCCAGGACTCGGAATGAGGATCGGGCCCAGGCCATACAAGAGAATCACAAGGGCTAGGCCTCTTCCTACACCTGAATGCCACACACAGCCATATAAAGCAACAGGCACACGCGCCTAAGATGTTTCGTGCCGAAAGTGGCGACCACGGGGAACGAAACGAGCGACGGGAGTCCGGAGGCTTAGCTTTCGCGATCTGACTTGCGTGCTAGTTAATTCCGAGTCCAGATCTAGCCTATAACAAGTACACTTCGCAGTTATGACTTAACTGGACTGCTTCGACTACTATTTTCTGTACTACGACTATAGATTGTAGCCTACTTTCCCACCTAAAATACCATAACTTTTTCACAAATAATTTTTTTGTAACGTTACAAATATGAGAATAATTATGAGTGACAAAGTTAGGTTAAATGCATTTATAGTTAAAATCGGCGATGAAAAGATTCGATTAGTTGGTAAACATTACAACTTATTTTCGTTACTGGCAACACTTTGAAAACTTTTACTTTTTTATATTTCTTTTGCTAGTGGATTATTTACGAAACGTCTTTCTCTAATCAATTTCAACGAAAACAAACATATTAACACATGGCATACGTCACAAAATTTAATGTTAATTGATTTTTATGCCGACATGTTATTTATTAATTAATAGAGATCTTTGTTAGTCTATCGCGTAAGATAAAATCTGATGTCCAGTGTTTCATGCAAAAAGTTATTCATTATTCGAGTGGAATAAAAATCTGTAAATAAAAATATAAGTTTCCATTTAAAGAAACAAAGTAATCTGCCAAAAATCCTTCAAAGCGATCAACAAAAAAAAAACAAATTCCCCTACAAATCGAGTAACGTTTGTATTGAGTATTCATTCCGAAAATATAGGGTTCCCCGGAAAGAATCAAACGATTTCAAAAATTTATATTTTAGAAAATTACACACAGAAAATTATAATTCAAACACGAATATAACGGGAAAATGTGTGAGTTTTTGTTTACAAGTGTTCAATATAACTTCCTTTCGTTACACGTATGATATCATTGTGATATGAAAGTTCTTGCATTCCAAGTTCACGACTAGCAGAAATGGTGGATTTTCTTGGACTGCGTAAAAAAGTCTCTCGCACTCTTTCAACATTTTCTTCAGATACACCTGGCTGCCCCGTACTTTTTTTTTTGCACAGGCATCCAGTGTCCTGGAACTGATGATACTATCTGCGAATACTCTGAGCTGTCGGTGGGTTACTTTCATATTTCCTGCGAAATTCACGTTGAACAGTGATTACTGACTCACATTTCGCAAATGAGAGAACACAAAAAGCCTTTTGTTCCATAGACGCCATTTCACGTTCTTTCACAATACAGCAAAACAAGCAAACAGCTAGTGCCACCTATTGATAAAAAAATAATAAAAAGTAAAACTCGCACATTTTTCCATTATATTCGTGTTTGAATTATAATTTTCTGTGTGTAATTTTTTAAAATATAAATTTTTGAAATCGGATGATTCTTTCCGGGGAACCCTGTATTTTCGAGATATTTAGATTTCAAGTTTTCAAATGAACATACGCTATAAAGATTATTTTGATTTAATTGGTTCTTCTAGGCAATGGTGCACGGTGATCTTAATAAGGATAAAAAGAAAATATTCGAAGTTATCACCCTGCGCTGGTAAAATCGGACTAGCAGGTATGTATAAAATATAAACCAAATTATTTCAGATATACACTAACTCAAGGAAGAATTTAAGCGCACTGTAAAACAGGATAACTTTTTTTAACCCTTGAGGATGAACGCCAATATACAGTAAGTATACAGTAGCAACGATATGAGGACAGTAGGGGAAACCCATGACGGTTGCAATACTTTGACTTTAGAACACGATTAAACTATTGTGTTTATAGCGACAATTATTATACGAACCTCTTACCTACTCATCTAAGATTATTCAGTTACAGTGGTTTTGTTGTGCATTAAGCGACAATTATTATACGAACCTCTTACCTACTCATCTAAGATTATTCAGTTACAGTGGTTTTGTTGTGCATTAAGGAATATTCATGTTATTAATCAAATATGGGAAGCGAACAAAATGTTAGAACCTGGTTCCGGGTCACCCTCCGACTCGAGGGTGTGCCTCCTTTTTACCCTATGAATCCGGGCCAGAAGACTAATTTATACCTGACAACCTCAAAACCTCCTCAAAGGAAGGAACCTTCCACTTCTCTTCATTCTTCTGTCGGATCCTCCATCCTCGAAATAAATACGAGGGTGCTCCTAGAAGTACCCGATCTAACAAAGAAAACACAAGATATTTGGGAACAAATATCTTTATTTTTCAACCCAATCTCCTTTTAGCTGGCTACACTTTTCCCAGCGGTGTTGAATAGCTTCGATACCCTGTTTATAGTGAGAACGCCTCGAGCTCCTTAAAATAGCCACTAACCGCAGACTCCACCTCTTCATTACACTGTCAGACACGATTTTTGATTTCCTATAGCCACTATGAAATTTTTGTAGAGCTTCAGTTCCCGATCAAGGATCCGAGAACCGAATTGCTCCATCACCCTCAGTTTTTGAAAAAAACGAGTTTCTGTGAAAAAACCTAAAATTTTCGACAAAAATGGGGTATTGCATGAAAAGTAAAAACATTAGAAAGTTCTAATCAGTGTTTAAAGATAGAGGAAGCTTTTCCGAATATAGTGGCGTGCAATTTATTAATTGTTTTCAGTCCTAAATAGCAATAAATTAATGTCAAAGGTTAAAAAATTGTCGACGTGCGCAGTTTCTGCGCAATATTTTTGTACTTTTACGAAGAGTTGTTTGTCTTGCACAAAATCTCTACCCATTTCTGAAGAAGAAAGGACCCGGTAATAGTGTCGAAACGATGTACATTTCGTGCAGATCGAGAAAATGTTCGTCAGCAACATGTACACGACGTTTTGCCGCCATGTCCTTCGCTGCTCGCTTCTCTCTGTACGACAGGGCCGAAGCTATGCGTAATCAACACCAATGGAGGAATCCAGTGGTAAATAATATCGGAATTTTTTTTACTACTTCAATGTTCTGTTTTTCTTTTTACATATTTCTGTGGATAATAATCACCAAACTGTGATATATATTTCGCGAAAAAAATTATACCAGAGTATTTGTAGTGGGTAACGAAAGTATTCGAACACTAGTATAATTTTGACTTTTACGCCACATAATTACATAAATATTTAAATATATATATTTAACAATATGTTTATAATTACTATAGTTATTTAATATATTAGTTATTATTAATTTATAGTTATTTAACTATAACAACGAGCCGATTGGCTCGAATAATCGTATCTCTTTATTATTGTATTTTGTACCTATAGGGTGTCCCATATTCATTTGTAACGTACGGAGAATCTTCCCATGAATTTTTTATATTTCTTTCTGAAAACATACACCAGGCTGGCGCCAGCCAGCCAGGGGTTCATTTGTATATCGCGAGTCAAGTATCTCCAGGGGTACGACGACGAACGTTTCTGGAATCGGACCACATAGGAACATCCCCACTACCATTTTTCCAGAGAAAATCTGGCTATATAAAGGGCCCAAACGCGACCAGAAATCGGGCTAGTTTCGAGTCATTCGTCGACGTGGAAACTCTAGTGAGATCGAGTCTTAATTCTCCTTCGAACAATCTAGTAGGTAATTATATATCAAATTAGAAGCCCCCGCCGACTCAATGCGAAAACCTGAGAGTGCGATAGAGTCCGCGAACACTTAAATACATTTGTAAAAAACCAAAACGCGCAATAAATTATCTTTTACCAGTTTTCTTTGGTTACAAGTTCAATTATTTCCATTTCCTATTTCGAAGCAGTAGTTGGTATAACCCACAAAGATATGTCTTTACCGCTCGAGGTATATCTTTATTTCTCTTTCTTACAAAGTTACGAGGCTGCCTATTACCAATTTCCCCAAATACTATCCTTACCTTAAAGGTAGCCACCCGTGCCGAAATAAGCATCGGCTGGTCTACGCACCCCTATCAAAAATCCCAATTGCATGCAACCTCCGGCCATCCAACCTGGCTGGCCCTCGGCTCATAACACATTCTTTGAAGAAATGTTTCAAACGAAACTTTTTCTATTTCGAGGATTTAATCCAGTGCCGCTATTTTGTTTCTAAGTCATCGCTTGAAGGACACACGAAGGTCATCTTTATTTTCTTTTTACTGGAACCATATCATTTTCTATGCACGATTCGACGCATCATTCTGAATAAAAATGTATTAACTTACTTATGTAGGTTACTCTTTTGTAACATTTCATTTAATAAAAGAAAATTATATGATAGCGTTATAGGATAGCGTTTTCAAGTATTTGTAGATAAATTAATATGTATTCAATGTTTACTCCTCGACCGTTCTACTCGACTGACTGGAGAATTGAATGAAACTCGAAACCGAGATGTCACAGTTACAGTCTCGGACGGAATGACAGCACATGTATGCTATTTTTATTTGTTAAAGATAGCATAGAGTTTTTCATTTTCGATAAATACTATATAAATGTTACGACGCAAAAAGAAGGAATTTGATTTGGAATCGGGTCATCTCCTTTGACTTTCACTATAAACAACACAAACAGGTAAAAGGCCCAGCCGATTAAGATGGTCAAAATTACCTTAGAGGTTTTCCGATGAGTATTATACCGTTCGATAGCTGATCAAGAAAAATCAATCAAAATTTTAACTCTGCAACTTATCTGTGAGGGTAGTTACAGGGTAAATTAGATTGCGTGCTTTTCCGCCCATCTTCCCCTTCGGTGATTTTTTAAAATTTTGAGAAAAATGTGACTTATTTTGGACATCAAACTGCACGTTATTGAGTTTTTTCCAATATTTTGGTTGCAATCTGTGGTTATCAAAAATTAAAGACAAAAATAATCGGAAAATTAAAGATTTCTCGAAAACAAAGAATTGTGTTCTTTTTTATATTAATTCCCGGATAAGATATCGCATTCTCTAGGTTAAAAAATTGATTGCTTTAATGCAATAACGTTTAAAATTACTTAATTTATACTTGCGGTAGACTCAGCAAGTAGTAACTTTCTTCCTCACAGCAAAAACGTCGGCAAATTCGGTTTTAATTTTTTTTTTACAATGTCGCAGCTGTACGCAAAATCTGAGACAAATTGAGCGCACTGCTTGTGATAGTACCTTACCAGGGAAATTAAATTTTTGTTTCCGAGGTATCTTCAATTTTCCGATTTTTTTTGGTTTTCCACTTTTGATAACCACAGCTTGCAACCGAAAAATCTGAAAAATATTTATAATATGCAGCTTGGTGTTCGAAATGAGCCACATTTTTCTCAAAATTTTAGAAAGTCACCGAAGGGGGAAAATGGACACAAAAGCGCCCAAATCTAATTTACCCTGTAACTATCCTCACGGACAAGTTACATGGTTGAAATTTTGTACAGATGGGTTTTTTTGGTCAGCTATCGAACGTTATAATGCTCATTAAAAAACCTCTAAGGGCAATTTTAACATAATAATCGGCTAGGCCCTTTTATTTTAAGAAAAATAAAAGCGAAACCTACTACAAGAGCAACAAGTATTGCAAAAGAATTACAAGAATTCAATGGAATTGATGTGTATGCTGAAACGATACGTGGTACATTACATAGAAATAATTTTATGCACATACCGCAAGAAGTAAGCCATTCTTAAGTGAAACTAATCGTAAGAAATGATTGCAATTTGCAAAACATTATGGCGGTAAAACCATGTCGCTTTGAGAAAAAACTACATTTTCTGACAAAAGTAAATATAACATTTTTAACAATGATGGAAAGAAAAAGAAGTGGAGTGGATGTGGTTAGTATGCCTTTATTAAGAAGAATTTGCGAGCGAGTGCAAAAGGTAATGGTGGATCGGTAATGGTATGAGGTTACATGAGTGTAAAGGGGACGGGCAACTTGTACAAAATTGATGGTATCATGAATAAATTTGTGTATCTGAATATACTTAAAGATAACTTGAAAGTTAATGTCGAGAAATTTAGAATTTTGAATGACTACAATTTCTACCAAGATAATGATCCTAAACGCAAATCGTATTTAGCACTACAATGACTTATCTATAATATCCTCCATGTGATAGCATCTTCAGTCTCCGGATCACAAACCAATTGAACATCTGTGTGAAAAGAATTGGAGCAAAAAATTAAAAACACATACACTGATCTCAAACAGGGAAGAGGTAAAAAACGTTTTAGAAACTGAATGGGATGATATAAGCAATGAAATTTGCTTCCAACTTAGTGCAATCATTGCAGCGACGATTATAAGTTGTAATTGAAGCAAAAGTATTACTAGTATTACTAGTATTACTAGTATTAATACAAAGTATTAATAGTCTAATTTCGTATTATTATTAAGTGTACGAAGACTTTTGTGACAACGATATTTATACGACATAATAAATATGCTATATTTACTTAAAAAAAAGGTTCATTTTTATTTATTCCTATTACGAAATGTTTTTTTATTACGTGTAAACACAATCCCAAAGAACGTTACGTAAATACTAATAAAATTAAATTGAACAAATTTAGTTCTGATGTACGAACACTTTTGTGGGCAACTGTATGTGTCTGAAAAAATTTTATTTTAAGAAATTAAAATATCTTATTATCTACAAAAACTAGAAATATTTTTGTTTCCCAAATTTTTTCCATGCTCCCCGGCGGGGGGAGTCTCGCGGTTTCGCATTTCGTACGCGTTATCGATAGTCGCTTATCTTCCGGTCTTCTCATCTTATTGAAGTTAATTATGCAGCACTTTTTATCGCGCTTGCATTTTTACATTGTAGGAGATGCTTTGGGGTGAGAGGGAGGGGTAGATGCATCGCAACGGTTTCTCTCTTACTCTCTCTCTCTCTCTCTCTCTCTCTCTCTCTCTCTCTCTTCCGCAGCATCTGTAACGAGTCTGGACACGTTTTCTAAGCGGTCTTCTCGTCTTATTGAAATTTAATTATGCAGCGTTTTCTTATCGTGCTGAAACAGCGGCGATGAGAATGCCGAACCACGGAGAAAAGGGGGTTAATGCGTTTTCGCGAACGCTGTCGCGAATTTTGTGTTTTACACATAAGGGTTGAGATCAAGTATTTGGGTACAATCATTAGCGTAAAGGGCATTTCCCTTTCAGCAGATTCCAAAGCCACTAAAGCGATAGCAGAAATGTCATAAACTGCAAAATTTCCTATGGTCCAGAGTTGGGCAAACTACATTCGATTGACGAACAACTAATAAGAATATAATTTTTATTCATTTATTCAAAAAGGACTTATTCGAATGAGAATAAAATTTTTATTCGCTATCAGCAAACAAGAACAAAATGTTTATATAAATAAGAATGCACCTTCAGAAATCGTTAACGGAACAGGAGTGCTTCGATTCCTTCATTATCACATTTACATATTTCTTTTTCACTCGCTCACCATATACCAACAAAGAAGTGCTTAACTCAAGGCCAATAACACCGCTACCCACGCCGATATTAAATAGGGTGCCGCAGTAGATTCTGTCACTCTTAGTTACTCTAATATTTATAACTTTACAAAAAGATGGTTCGAGAGAAAGTTATGGTATTGTAGGAGAGAAAGTAAGCTGCAATTGGTAGCAGTAGTAAACAAATAATAATCGAAAGAAGAGTAAATAAGTGCTGTGTTTTTATAACAACTATTTAGAAAAGAACCTTGTCGAATTAGATGATCAAAAGTACTCTTGGACCAAAACCAAGAAAAACCCCGTCGTGCAAAACCTTGTAGATTGCCCGCGAGGGTAGTTACTGGGTAAATTAAATCGCGCGTTTTTTCGCCCATTTCCCCTCTTCGGCGGTTTTTGATAGTCTGAAAAAAATCACGTTAAAATATCATTTCAGATTCTTTTGTTGCAAACTGTGGTCGCAGAAATATAAAGGATCAAGGAAAAATCGGAAAATTGCAGATCCCTCGAAAACAAAAAATATTGTCAGTTTTATATTAATTCCCTCATAAAGTACTATAGCAAACAGTGTGCTCAAATTTCTGCAAATTTCGTTTCAGCGGAGATCATGATCAAAAACGATAGATACTGAATTTGTCGACGTTTTTGCTAGTTACACTTGTTGGTTTTACCGCATACTTATATTAAGTAATTTTAAATATATAACTTGGGACTATTTCCCCTATTTTTTTCAAATTTTCTAAATAGTACCGTGCTATATAAACATAGCATTTGTTTAAAACAATTTCAGAATAAATCGTAAAAAATCCATTTTTTCACTGAAACTACTTTTATGTCTCTGCTATAACAACCTAAAACTTCATTCTCATCGGTTTGGTAGTTCAATAGTACTCCAGCAGGTATCCGATTTCACGTGGAATATCCTCATAAAGGCTTACAAATAAATTATTTTTATTCGCGAAAACAAGTAACATTACACTCGCGAATGAATTATGCGTGAACAAACTACTCGCAAATAATTTATTCGTGAATTATTGACTAGATAAAAAGTTATTCGAATAAAGCACAACTCTGCTACAGATGGCCAATTTCCAACTTAATATCATGTAAAGAAAATTCTCAAGAAATAAAGTGAAATTACTTGGTAACTATTAGGATTCGATTATTCTTCCATATTTTGACGTAAAAAATATAGTAATATATTTTAAAAAAACAAACTTGACCTTCAAATTTCCTAAACGCCTCCACCTATACAAAAAAATAAATGCATTACATAATGTGCCCCTTCAAACCATGCATCTTGTGTACAACATTTTTTCGTGCGACGCATATTTTGGGAGTTATAAAAGGTGTACAGTGGAAGTACAGCTGGAAGCAACCCTCAATTCCAGGGAACAGAGGTGTCCGGTGTCGTATACTGGAATTTCCGACGGAGTGTATCAAACACCATGCTAATCTTGTTAAGGACAAATAATGGACACAATACATTAAGAATGCTGTATGCAGTAGTTCCTTGTTTCCAATTTAAAAATCTATCGTCGTTTCATCATATCGTACGTAAGCAATAGAAATTATTAACTTTCTTTACCATATTCCTCAGCCTTCCTATGCCTATTGGATATGCAAAAGAATTGTAGACACTCAGTAAAAGGGATGTAAGTGGAAGGTGAATCTACACTGACCTTATTAACTTTAGCCACGTTTAAAAGTACTTTACGTTTAGTATATTCATACTTTGTTCATTTTAATAATCCTCAATTCCTATAATAATAGGACTGTATCTAATGAAAGCAATTTTGAAAATTCAGAATTAAAGGAAGGTGGAAGAACATTGGAACTTCCTCATATTATTTTTACAACGAATTTTTTCAAATTCGAGTAGTTATGAATAATTCTTCACAAATTCAATAGCTTTGGTATTCCAAAGTTACTAGTAATGCGAAAAAATATTTCCCATTGTAAGAATTCTGCTGGCGAACAGAAAGGTTCCAAAAGGCATCCTGAAGGATGGAGATGACCCAATAAGCACTAGACATGTTAAAGACGCTATTTTACGTCCATTTTAAGTCTGAACGTCTTACGTCTTAAAAACGTCCTAAATTGGACGTCGTTTTAAAGTCTGGGGCAAGACGTCTTCAAGACACTAGAAATATATCTTCAAGGCTATTTTTACGATTTCAATGTTTTTTGTAATAAATCAGACAAGTGCTTTAAAATGCAACATTAATATGGACGATGGAATCAGATAATGAAAATGGCGATGTGAATTTTTTTCTACGCTTTTTGTACAAAAGTCTACCTTAGATATAATTTTTCTGGTTTTTCCAAGTATTCGTTATATGTGAATCCGTTTAAAATATTAATGTTTCATCGTGATTTTCTAATTAGCTGGTATGGTGCACCCTGAATAAACGGAGCACCTACTTTTGATTTTAGTAATTTCTTCTAATTCAAGTCAAATATAAAGTGGACAACTACTTCTGATATGGGTACTTTCTTGAAATGAAACTAAATGGTAATAAATACTTTTTGGAGTGTTTTTGTATCCTTCTGGAGTTTAACATTTTACTGAGTTTTTTTGTGGTTTAATATCTCACTATTTGTATTTGGAAGCGTTTTCTGGGGAGAAGAGGGTCAACATATCTTGGAGGTTTTTTGAATAGTTCATTAATAACTTTTGAATGCTTCTTTGGGAGGTTAGTTGCTTTCAATAATCTTCTCGATACATACTTGTTTGAATAAATTCATTAATATGGACTTTTTTGTGAGTTAATTTCTTGGAAATTTTTTCGAGAATCAGACTCCAAAACGAACTCAACTATTGGATTTTCCAGTAAGTTCATGCCGATTTTTGGTAGGTGGTGTAAGGACAGGTGTGAATATGTATATCAGAACGATTAAAATCAAATGACATGCGTACATATTACGATATGTCATGGTTATGTCAAGGCCAATTATTTTTTATTTCTCATTCTCACAATGTATACACATAATAATGTTCACCTCTATATTGAATACTCATTGGAACTACGTTTAGAGAGCGTAACATTTTTCACATACTTTAGAGTGACACAAGGATGGCATGCCGGAGGTTAAAAATCTTCTGTTTGTATCGAGCGTGGCCTTATTTAGCTGGTTAAAAAGCACGCTCGTGTATAGAAAGTGGCCGTCAACGATGGCCTGCAGGAGCCGTGAAAGATGGCCGTCAACAGTGGCCGGCAGGAGTCATGATATATGGCCATCAACCGTGACCGGCAAGAGCTATGAAAGAAAGATTCGTCCTGAAGCATGCTAGCTTCGTTTCTGTGGTGCTTCTTGTTTGCTTCTGTTGGTTCTATGTCTGCTGAAGTTCTTGTGGCTCGTATTCCGCGTCGACTATCCTTGGAGCTTTCAGCACAATAGAAACTCCCACCAACCAATACGGATTTTGTTGGAAATACTGTCCATCAGGTTGTTAAAAAATAAAAGTTCGAGACCTCGGGTTTTTACCAATTACGCTAGTCTGTCCTGGGGTCGGTATGTGCACTTCACGTTCCAAGGGATCTACGATGGCCAGGAGAATGTCCAAGGGTCCGATTTAGAGTTTCTTTCTTTTTATCATGCCAATGCAAAAGGATCGTAATTATTGAGACGGACTTTTTGAGCTCAAAAAATTGCTACGAAGACATGTCCGGTTATAAATAACGTCTTAGAATTCTAATTCAAATTTGCTTTTAAAGTTGACTTTGTGTGCCATTACATTTTGCAGGGACGTTCGTAATACCGAAAAACTAAAAAAAAAGAAGAAAAAATTGGAAAAATTTCAATATTTTCTTCTTCGTGAACTATCCAAAGAACATGAAATGTTATTTAAAAAAAAGTTACATCAAAATTCAAAAACTTTTTTGTACCGTAGCCAGCAATCTTTGCCCGCTTTCCCAAAACTCTAGTTTCGTGCTCATATGTAGATTTTGTGATTTGCGGTCTTTATCATTTATATTATTTCTTCGTCTAATGTTTGTTTCGCTTTTATGAAAACTGAGTCTTTATTCGAAAAAGTTCCGAATAGAGTACTCGTGTGAGCATGCTTACACCTTCAAGCGCGTTTCCACTGGCTTGGTTTTTGTCAATCGAGCATGCCGCGCGATTGGCTCGGTCGATGTCGAACGGCTCAAAGAAACAAATGTCGGAATTTTTCAGTCGGAGATCCCGTACAAACAAACTTTGGCTGCTGTTCGGTGTTCCTCCTGTAATCGCGGATAGTGATCGTTATTGGTCGAAGACGATGACAAAGGTCAATGACGGCTAGTAGCGAGATCGAGTGAGACTGTCATTTTTCGTATACATTGTTATTTTTCTCTCTCACTCGGTTTCGATACTACCTGTCGTTAACCTTTGTCACCGTCTTTAACCAATATCAATCACCGCCTGCGATTAGAGGAGAGACAGCGGACTGGAGCAGAAATGGGCCATGCTTTTGTGACAGGTTCAGACGTCACGATGGAAAGGAAGGAAACAAGTAGGAGGCTACCCAATCGTTGTTCTTCTAAATGATTTTCGAGTTGAACCGTATTCAGGCAGAGTAACTGTACTGAGCTTCTTTATTTAATTTCTATGGGTTTATACACGCATAGGCGTTAGAGAAGGGACAGGTGAATAACAGGATGTTAAGGCGACATCTTAGCACTCTGATCATATCGGTCGTCCTCCTGTTACGGTGATATCGGTTGTCCTCACACCTTCTTCTTATGGAAGAATGTTACATCATTTCTACTTTTGGACACCTGCTACTTTACTTTGAAAATATTATAAAATATTAACCAATATTATCATGAAGATACACAATGTTCTTAACTTTTTTTAAATGAAAGTGTATTCGTTTTATCAATTGATCATCATATGAGCGAGCAGTATTTTTGGAGAGAATTTTAAGACCTATTAATCTTGTCTCAGATTCTTGCTTTAGAACTAAAACTGTTCCTCGTGCCGATTTACTTGGCATCGCTTGATACGATTTCCTTTGATCTTTTACCGACATCGGATGGAAAACAAATCAGCATAGCGTTCCGCTTTTCAAGTGGAACTGTACCTTTCTCAAATGACACTGAAGAGATATGAAACGCTTCAAACTATTTTATATTTGCCTACTCCCCTGTCCAATCGGTCTGAGTCGATGCAGTTGAGACGCGTATTTTACAAAGATCGGCTCGTTCGATCGGCAGAGCTAGCGGCAACGAGCCTTTATACTCGGATTCAGATTTATTACTGTTGAAAATTTGTCAAATCTCCAATTTTATTGCATACGTCCCAATATCAATTACCAATCAAAACGAAGTCGATATTACCGTAATCTTTCGTGCGATGTCATAAATTTTTTCATAAAAATGAGAGAGACATCATTCTTCAGAGGCTTGTACAGGGATGCATAGCATCCATTTTTAACGGTTTCCATAATAGCGGTCTGCGGAGCAAGAGAAGAATTGGCCACTCACACATTATCGTGAAAGAAATGTAGAAATATTTGTAAGCGGACGAGACTGAAGTAATCGCTATATTTATCCAAAGAATAGGAAGAGACGGATCGGACGACTGGGCTAGATCAGTAGGAGAATCGAACGAGGGTTGAAAAATAAATACAAACTTATGAAAAAAAATACCGTAGTAGCAGGGAGAAATATTTTTTTATTTACATCGATTTATCTGATTTATATATTTGTATTCGAAAAATGAATTTGAAGATATTATATAGATATTTACTAATATAAGTATTAAAATTTTTTCTTATCGTTGGGCGCGAGGGAATTGTTCCTTTCATGAGAGAGAGAGAGAGAGAGAGAGAGAGAGAGAGAGAGAGAGAGAGAGAGAGAGAGACCTATTACAGTCCTTTCTCTAGCATGATACACAGCGTTCGTTGCAACGGATTTCCAAGATAGGGCTGATCAAGTGAATGTTCATCAGCGTTTTTACGGATTACCCGTGCGTAGCCGTGGCAACATTCTTATCATTAGGCTTGAAGTAAAACTTGATATCCTAGAGGCTGAAATAATTTTTACTTTCTTAACTGTCTCGGTGGCAAGCTGCTTGTATTATCAGTTCGGTTTCACCAGCAGGCAAGATTATAGCGGTTAAGCTCATTTTTCTTAATTAGGTACACGGTTAATAATGATCGGGTCGAGGAAAAGAGAGAGAAATATTTTTTTATTTAGGAAAGTATATTTTGATACATATTAGTTTTCATAATAAAAAGAACATGTTTTTATAATTAAATAATTTTTCTTACAATGTTCGTTAACGGATTGTATTCCTCGATGCAATTATGCATCATCAGGCAGTACGCATGTTCGATCTGCACGTTGACAATGGCATTTTTTAGCGCTTCGTTTTGTTGAGAGCAATCGATGACGATAAACGGTCGGTACGTTGGCAAGTTATGAGATGATTTATCGCACGTGTATCTGTGCCGTCATTCCTTCCTCTTGAAAATTTATATCCTGACAGCGCCTTACACGAGAATTCGAATAATATTCGCATTAATGATATTCACAGACGTATCCGATGTATGCCACGTGTTCGGTGATAAAACGCGATCCGTAGAAAATCCTAGGATGGAACTCACGTTGTCAGGCTTTGTAAAGTTTGTTTTATACGCGTTTATAATTTTGTTTTTCATAGTATTGATGTTCGCTCGTAAAACCATCGGATATTCCACATCGCGTAATTTATCCCTACTTTTGGAAGGAGAATACAACGCGCATATCTCGCGCAGCAAGTAGGCATTGATCGCCTCCTGTTTGTACGAACCGTCAGGAATGCGTATCTCCTCGTCTTTCTCGCGGAAATAGAATTTATTGTTCTCGATATTCGAACTGATATTCGGTATCGTGTGATAAGTTTGCAAATTGAGCGGATCCAATTCGTATTCGACATTATTCAGATCTATAAGTGGGCAGTACTTTGACGATATAACACGCTACTTCTTCCAGATAACGTGAACGTGTGTGACACTCTTGCGTTGGAAGAGTGTGCGAGCGACGATGGCATAGCGGGATGGCGCGGGAGGGTTAGGAAGGGGAAGAGAGAGGGAGAGAGAGAGAGCATGCGTTGTGTACGGCAATCCATGAATATCCAGGTCGACGTGTCGCACGTTCAATGACCATTAGGAGATGATTTAGAAATAGAGGTCATTGCTACCAGGTACTGTATGATGCGTGATAAGCAGTCCATCAGGATGTGGTAAAACGAACGTAATAATTAATTTGCTGAAGAGTCCGAATGGAGTGCGATTGGCAAATGTGTATGAGTACTCGAAATCGTTACGACAGCCGAAAAACCAATACTTGAGCAAACTGTTCTCATCTGTGAGAGAAAATGTGGACAATTTCTGCGACAGATGCTCTACCAGATTCGGTATTCATCTTCGACGACGATGTTTGCGACGATCACGATATCATGAGAGAAAATTTTGCGATGGGCAGCCATTCGCACTTCAATTGATTCTAGATTACCTAAGCACTTAATTCGTGACAATGCCAATCAGTTAATTCTATTCAATCAGGACGTTACGAATCTGTGACACATTCATCAAGATTGTCGTACTATAACCGACACGCTTGTTTGGTAAGAATTGTTGGAGTTCAAACAATATGTCACTGCTGCCGTCGTCGGATGAAAGACAGCAACTACGATCGTCAAAGAAATAGCCAGCGAAACTATACATAACAAATATTTAGCACTGAAATGTAAGAAAATGGATACCGTGACGAACGTACAGACGATCCTGGATTTATTGAAACAATTGGTTCAAAATACCGCTTCAGAAGCGAACGACAATACGCCGATCCCAGATCCACCGCTGGATATGCAAACACCGTTCTCTATAAAGAAAGTGCAGAGAAAATGGAACAAGAAGAAGAGGAAGCACGACGAAGTAGCTTTAAAGCCAGGGCTACATTTGAAAAAGAAAAGGAAGGTAATGATGACGTAATCATAATGATGACAGCGACAAGGCGGACGAACCGTTAGCCAAAATACTTCCGGCACAATAAATATCAACATGTATTCGGAAATCTTGGACCTTTAGCGAGCGAATACTTACGCAGTTTACGGAGTGCATTTTCATAATAATAAGCTGATACTTGGAAACGCTACGTTCAACGTGGAAAGCGACGATGATATTATCGTTAATAAAATTATGTATAAGGGAACTCTAGGTCTCTACGAAATGATATTTAGAAGTATACCCGACGAGGAGTTGTATACTGAGATCGATAAGAAAATTTACAAAAATATTCTCATTGCTATGCATGCGCATCGACGTGGGAATCAGATAATGGGAAAAAGGGGCTGCAAGTACAAAAACATTAGAGGGCACATGTACGCGGCATTACCAGGAAAAGAAATTAAGCTTTCAACATGGATACATGTGACTAACAACCCGAACGATTACGTGCATTGGGACGATCCGAACGAGTTGGTGGAATGTCTGAAATTGCGAAGTCATCGAAAAATGCCGGATACACCGGCCACGACAGCGAAATATGTAATGTCCATAATCGAAGAAGTTCGCGAAGCTGAATTGACTTTAAATTAAATTACGCGAATATTAGTTCGGTTAATACCGAATGCAATGTCAATTGGTTTTACAAAATTGTTCGATGAAATGAGTATTCGTTGAAATTGCTGTAAAACCAATCAAACCATATCCATAGACGAAAATTGTGATGTGAAATTTCAAAATATAGAGTTGAGACTCGGCGACATATATCAGAAAATACAGCAGATTGAACAACAACAAGAACGATTCGAGTCAATGATAGAAATGATGAAAAACTGGATTAAGGAACGAAAAAATGTCCATTAATAAAGCGTTATCAATCGAGCAAGTCTGAGTCGAAAGCATTGTCCGCTAAGATCGGTTATGTTGCGAATCCTACAGCAAACGATGTCGCAGCCATCTAATTGTTCAGTGACGGTGTTTGAAACAAAGGCTGCGATGAGCTACGTAGAAAAATAACTCCTAACGGAAAGTTGATGAAACATGTGGAACAGACTAGTGTTACGTGAAAGTCTGAAATTTTAAACAAAATAACGGCTATCGAAAAGCTGGCGAAAAATGCAGAACAAGCTCATGCATAGTGGAAATCTGAAATCATGACTAAAATAGATAATATTATAGCGCTAAGAGAGGACATAGTAATGACAGCACTTTCATATGGCTACAAACTGACAAGGTGAAAATAATGTGTGGCGAGAAAGTGAACTACGTGAACGATCTGCATACCCCAGGGAGATAGTTTTTCCCGCATAGATGAGGCATCGTGCAAGGATCGACGATCTCTGGCAAGCCGATATCATCTAAGTTTAGTCATACACGGGAGATAATTGAGGACGCCGATATATTCTTACGATAATCGATACATTTAGTAAATATGCCTGAGTGGTTCCTCTCAAAAGTAAAAGTGCCAATGATGTGTGCAAAGCTTTCGCATAGACGTTTAAAAAGGATGATAGAACGAATTCTACAATAAAGATTTATTCCACGTTCGGCATTATGAAAGCTTCCGATTCAAAGCTGAACGATTCAATCGTACGTTGAACAACAACATTCTTCTCGTTGAGATCGTTGGTCCTGGTATATTCAAGCTTGGCGACTACATGCGCATCAGCAAGTTCAAAACTACTCGCATTAATATTCGGACACGATATTACTAGGAACATTATTGCTCCTTTTTACTCTTTACAATAGTATTATTGAATCAATTGTTTTCTCATATAATAAAGAACTTCTTAAAGTAAGAAAAAACATAAATTTTGTTTATTTATTGCACATGTTCTTTTGTATAATAAGCGGTAAACAAGATTGAGACAAAATTTAGCGTCGCAAAAATATTCGGACGGTGAATGAATTACATTAATTTTATATAAAATGAAGATCTTTTTAATCATGTTGTGGCGGACCAGACACAAAAAGACACGTCCTTCAAAAACGGGGTGTACACATGCCTTTTTCGGGTTTTCCCGACGCAAGGCGTACACCCCGCAATAAAACAATAAAAACGTTGGGACACAGCTTCGGACCATAGGTCCCGGACCACCCCGGTCGGACCGCTATAAAGGCCTTCGCCCTTCCCGAGGACTTTCCCTTACCAATTTCAAGGACTTTCCCTACCAATAAATACGAGGACCTCTCGACCGAGAGAAGTCAGTTAGCAAGTTTTCCTCCGACTCTCAACGTGTCCATATTTCTGTATCATCCGTCACTCGTTTACCTTTACCTTCTACACACTGTACCTCATCGCCTTTGTTACAAGTTATATTAAAGTTCTCGTTATTTAAAAACCAAAAAAACTCTCGGATTATTTTATACAAACCGTCGCAGTAACCCCTGCGACAAACTGGTGACCCCGACGTGATTCGAGAGTACCGCGAGTGCGTGATAACCGAGAACTTAGTAACTCTTAGTGACATTCCGTTCGGCAACATACGAACTTCGCGATCCGAGTGGTGTTATACAAACTGTGTGAACCTTTTTTTTTAATACATACGAAATGACGGACGCCAGCCCCATCCAAACTACTGCCTCCGGTGTAGAGGTAAATCAAATTAATATACGCGTACCTAGCTTCACACCCGAGGTGCCAGCTATGTGGTTTGCACAACTGGAAGGACAGTTTCTCATAGCGGGAATAAAAAGTGAGAATAAGAAGTTCTGGTACGCAGCCTCGAACTTGGAAACCAAGTATGCAACAGAGGTACAGGATCTAATTATCAACCCTCCAGCTGAAAATCCCTTCAAAATTTTGAAAGAGACGCTCATATCGCGCCTCTCGCAGTCGAACGAATCGCGTCTTCAGCGACTCCTGGAGCAAGAAGAAATGGGAGACCGGAAACCTTCACAGTTTTTGCGGTACCTAAGGGGACTGGAAAATTCAGTGCCGGACAATATAGTTCGAACTATATGGCTCAACCGGTTGCCGACGCATGTACGAGCAATCCTCGCTACGCACACGGATACGACGTTGGAGAAACTCGGCCTACTCGCCGACCAAATAGTGGAACTCGCACCGAGAGCACACGTAGCCAGCATCGACAGGACACCCGCCCCGGACAACAATTTGGCGCAGCAAGTAGAAGCTTTAACGCGTCAAGTAGCCACGCTGACAGCAAGATTAACCGAAAGAGAAGCCCGACCACGCAGTAAAAACTTCACGCGAGGCAGATCACGGCAACGTAGCCATAGTCGTGGTAAGCAAGGTATGTGTTGGTACCACGCACGCTTCGCGGATAAAGCTGTAAAATGCATTTCTCCGTGCACCGCGAATCCGGGAAACTCAAATCCTCGTCAATAATCGCGGCAACATATGACGAGTTCCCTACAAGCCGCCTTTTTATCACTGAAAAAGCGTCAAGAATTCAATACCTCATTGATACTGGCGCGGACGTGAGCGTTTACCCTCGGACGTACCTATCGACGAACCCGCCGCGCTCAAATTACGAAATGTTTGCGGCAAACGGCACAAGGATCCCCACATATGGGACAATTACACTGAGAGTCGACTTCGATCTACGTCGCGAGTTAATATGGCGATTTATTGTAGCGGATATCGCTAAACCAATCATCGGCGCGGATTTCCTAGGTCATTTTGGGTTACTCGTCGACATTAAAAACAGATGTTTAGTCGATGGCACAACATCGCGAACTACGCAAGGCTCAATAGTACGGGACAAATTTGTCACAATCAAGACAATTCACGGCGATACGCAATATCACGCCTTACTTTCACGATACAGCGAAATTACACATCCCGCGGGCACGCCTAGCGCTGCAAAACACAGTATCGAGCACCATATTGAAACGACCCCCGGAACGCCTATCTCTTACAAAGCCCGACGACTCGCACCGGACCGCTATAAAGCAGCAAAAGCGGAATTTGACCTGCTGCTCAAGCAAGGGATTATTCGACCTTCTAAGAGCCCATGGTCATCACCGTTGCACATGGTCACGAAAAAGAACGGAGAATGGCGCCCTTGCGTCGACTACCGCGGGTTGAATAAACGAACAATTCCGAATAGATATCCCATACGACGCATCGAAGATTTCTCACAAAATCTACACGGGAAAACAATCTTTTCAACCATCGACCTCGTGCGCGCTTACCACCAGATACCGATAGCTGCGGAGGATATTCCAAAAACCGCCGTAATTACACCTTTTGGTTTATTTGAATATTTATACGGACCCTTCGGCCTTTGCGGGATAGCTCAAACTTTTCAGAGATTCATAGACGAAGTTACGCGAGGTTTGGATTTCGTCTTCGCCTATCTCGACGATTTTTTAATAGCTTCCGCAAACCCGAGCGAACATCTGCAACACCTCGAGATTATTTTCAAAAGATTTAAGGAATATGGCATTGTCATAAACCCAAGCAAATGCGTATTCGGAGCCTCTCAGGTCAAATTTCTCGGCTACCAGGTAGACGAGAAGGGCACTCGCCCACCCGAACATAAGGTCGACGCCGTAAAAAACTTCCCTCAGCCGACAACCGTAAAACAATTACGCCGTTTCCTTGGGATGGTTAACTTCTACCGTCGATTCCTGCCAGCAGCTGCGACACGACAAAAGCCCCTTAACGGCCTACTGACAGGCCCAAAAATGACAGGCAACAAACCTATCAATTGGACCGAAGAGGCCAAACAAGCTTTCGTCGCAATAAAAGAAGGCCTAGCCAACGCCACGCTGTTGGTACATCCAGCAATAAATGCTCCATTATCAATAACTGTGGACGCTTCTGACCACGCGATAGGAGCCGTTTTGCAACAAAGGACAAACAACGATTGGCAACCCCTTGGATTTTTCTCTCGCCCCCTGACAAAAACACAAGTTAAGTATAGCGCGTACGATCGCGAGCTTCTTGCTATTTACGAAGCCATAAAGTACTTCATTTACGCTGTAGAAGGCAGAAACTTCACCATATTCACAGATCACAAACCGCTTACTTATGTTTTTAACCAAAAGAAAGAAAAATCCCCAAGGCAGTTTCGTTACTTTGATTACATTTCACAATTCACATCGGACATAAAACATATTTCGGGCATAAATAATGTAGTCGCAGACGCTCTATCGAGAATCGAAGAAATCGAAGAGATCAATTATTCAGCTCTCGCCGCAGCACAAACCGATGACGAAGAACTACAACATTTATTGCAATCCGATACAAACCTACAACTAAAATCTATTTTCTTTGAACCGTGTACAGCCAACATCTACTGCGATATTTCTACACAGAGAGCCCGCCCTTATATCGTACCGTCATTTCGCAAGAAGGTTTTCCAACGGATCCATGGATTAGCCCACCCAGGTACACGGGCCACCATAAAACTTATCTCAGAAAGGTTTGTGTGGCCATCCATGCGGAAAGATTGCACACAATGGGTTCGAACATGCATACCATGTCAAAAAGCAAACAATAATACACAACACAACAAGACTAACCTGCAACCAGAAGTACAAGTACAAGGCACTTCAAACGTACCAACGACAACACGTTCCGGTAGAAGAATAAAATTTCCAGACTTCTTCGGAATGCCGTTAGCTCACGAACATACTTATTAATATACTCCGATATATCTTACGTACGCATATTACAAACCATGAAAAGTGCTGTCCACTACTAATACTCCCATAGGTATAAATTTTTTTTTTTTTTCAACCAATTTTGTACCTTAGCGTTAATCACTGGAAGGGGGGTGAATGTGGCGGACCAGACACAAAAAGACACGTCCTTCAAAAACGGGGTGTACACATGCCTTTTTCGGGTTTTCCCGACGCAAGGCGTACACCCCGCAATAAAACAATAAAAACGTTGGGACACAGCTTCGGACCATAGGTCCCGGACCACCCCGGTCGGAAAATCTTCGGGAAAGGCCTTCGCCCTTCCCGAGGACTTTCCCTTACCAATTTCAAGGACTTTCCCTACCAATAAATACGAGGACCTCTCGACCGAGAGAAGTCAGTTAGCAAGTTTTCCTCCGACTCTCAACGTGTCCATATTTCTGTATCATCCGTCACTCGTTTACCTTTACCTTCTACACACTGTACCTCATCGCCTTTGTTACAAGTTATATTAAAGTTCTCGTTATTTAAAAACCAAAAAAACTCTCGGATTATTTTATACAAACCGTCGCAGTAACCCCTGCGACAAAATGTTATCATAATATTAATATTTTGTGGGTTGACGCTTTTGTTTTATTACTTCATGTAATCGGTTAGGCTTGTTACAGATGATTTTATTTAAATGATCCGGTGAAATCCATGTCCATTCGTCTAACAAACATTCTTTTAATACTGTTGTTGTCCTTGTATGTATTGTACGAATTTTGCGGTCAAATTGTGTATTAAATATTCCTGTAGAATTCTGGCCTTGTGTTTGGGATCATTGTCCTGATAAAACTTTACGTAATATTTTGTCCACAATACCATCGATAAAAACTATATCACCTCCACCTGCAGACGAGATACAACCCCACAGTATTACACTCCAACCACCGTGTTTCACTGTCGGTCTTAAATTTGAAATGTTTAATTCTGTCTTTACACACACACACACACACACACACACACACACACACACACACACACACACACAATCGATTAAAGAATTTTGTACGAATGATTCGTTTGTGACAATCGCAGCGCGTAATTTTTAGTATTGGCGTTTCTTACGATAATGACGAGCTATACAAATCTATCTGTAAGTTTAGGGATATTTTCAAATAATCATGAATACATATGATCGATACGAAACTCCAAATTATACAACTTATACATTGCTTGATCGGTAACATAAATCGATGTAAAAGGATCGAACAACTTGTCAAGATTCATCTCACTGAATTTCACAGATTTTTAACGATAAATTATCGTCGATTCGTCTTCCATTCTCGTTCGTAGACGTTTCGAACAAACTGTGAATATAATCTTTAGATTTTACCAACAGTTTGCACGCGGACATCGGGGATGAAATCTTCTTTCCACGATTTCGAAAAATTTGAAATAGTTGCCGACTATGGAATAACTTCTACCCAAGATTCGCATGTTGTGCTAGATCAACCGTTTCCTTAAAGCGAGTTTTCTGTAGAAAAGAACAAGAAAAATTATTTTCAAAGTTTTCTGATTTTTCGCCAAAAGAACATCTCCAATTTGATTTTTACTTATACATGGTTTTTTCATTTGCTCCCGTAGTCATCGTCGCAACGGATGTTGTTGCCATTGTCGTCGTCGTAGCCTTCGTCAAATTAATTTTTGCATAGCAACTTGACTGTCTGATTCCTCATGGTATAAAATAATACTGGAATAACTGGAAAGTAATTGATAATATATATTGCGTCCTTCAGTACGCAATCATCCGTATCATTTTCCTCGAACGGCCGTTAATTACGTTATAAGAGCGCAGGGTACCGCCATATGAAATAAACAAGATATGCAGAGACGTAAACTGCGGCCGACCCGCTGTCACCGACGATACCCTGCGCTCTTTGTTCTTAATTAATGACAATTCGAAGGAAATGGTATCGGGTGTCATTTCCTCGGACGACCGAACGACGAATGACAAGAGCCTACGGCCGAAGCCTGAATTTTTCGGCAGTGAAATATCAACTCTCGAACAAACACGTCGAATAAACGATGATCCGCGAACGAGTCTCAGTGATCTTTCGTAATATCTACAAGTGTTTTGGATTATCAGTGATTAATTAAGTGATCAGTGTTTGGTGACAGTGCAGTGTAAATGATCTTCGCAAATAACCATACCAGAGGTTTATACCGATCAGCTGTACGTTGTACGAGGTCAGTGCACTTCGACATCGTGAGCCACAATTCCAGCTAGCAAATGCATCCTCAACTAAATGGGTGAGTTCCTTATTGATAATATTTTTCATATTTCTCTAATAAACAAATCCTTTACGTCCCTTAACGCGATTATTTATTATTAAATTAACTTTGCGAATCATTCGTTGAATTCTGTTCGGACACTGAATTATTTAAATTAGAATATCATTTACGAACTTTGTTAATCTTCACTGTACACCTTGCATAAAAATTTCATATGGTACGAATGAGGTGTCGTCATGCACACCAGAAAATTAAAACGGCTGTCATGGTTAAACTACATATTATTTCGGGTCCGAAAAATTAGTAAATATTCTTCAGACATTCTGAAATAAGGATGAATAGCGTTTTTCTTAAAATTATCACTGTAACGTAGTAAAATAAAATTCGGTAGTTCACGCACCGTGACGTGTTCATTGATTCGAACGCAGCACGGAGCCCCCCATCTTCTATCGCGCTCCACGGCCGAAGCACGTTTCACTCGATCGATCGACCACGTTGTAATTCGCGCCCTAGCCTCTAATTAAAGTTACTTCAAATGGCCTCAGCTACCCCTCATTTTCGGCTGTTAAAAAAATTGTCGAACATCCTGTATAGCTCCGCCGGGTGACTTGTTCTAGGAGCCAAATATTAATTGTTCGTCGGAAGAGGTAGACTCTGGAGGGAGGGTGGCCTCCATTTTTATGGATGGTCCTCCATTCGGTAACGAATGCTACTAGATAGGTGGAGCCGGAGATAGTACTGACGAGGAGGTAGAAGATGGCGGGTCGTGCGATGAAAAGGATTGCGCCTCTTTCATTGGTCGAGGGGTGTGGTTTGATTGCGCGTCAAGATGGCTGTTGGGATCTTTACGTATCGCCTCAAACATGGCTGAGTCGTGGAAATCAGCGGAGAGAGGATGCAGATGTACAAGCGGGTCAGCATTCGAATTATTTTTCTCTGTTTTATAAATTATTAATTAATGGAATTAATGGAATTTACCCAAACAAGATGTTGGTGATCTCTAATGGGCTTGAACTTGATGGCTATACTATATGATGGCTAGACACACTTTTCCTATGGTTGAGTAATTCAATTCGGCCCCTTGCAAGAGTCTGGAATGCGTACGCGATAGATTTATCTTCTCCCGGCTCGCCCTGACTCAAAACTCCGCTCATTGCGAAACTCGACGCGTGTATAGTAAGATTAAATTCTTTATTGAAATATATATATACGGATATTGTAGAAGCGGTTGTGTAGTTAAAATTCCTCTAAGTGTGTTAAATGCTAGATCTCTCTCTCTCTCTCTTGTTGTGGGCCCTAATTGAATTTATTATTTCTTTTCAAGAGAATCCTAAAAATTCGCGAACATTTGCGGCGCATATCTTGCTGGGACAGAGCAAGAGGTGGGGGAAGTCGTTGCGCTCGATATTTGCGGCTTTGCATTCGAAAGATTACCGGAAGAAATAATAACCTTGACATAACCTTATCGGCGTACTTTCGACATTTATTAAAATATAATATTATGGAAGTTCATGCACCATGATTTTTAGAGAGCGTGAGGGAGAGGGAGGGAGAAAGAGGGAGAAGGAAACGTATCGCGTCTTTTTCTAGTGGATTCATCTGTTGCAACGGATTTCGCTGGCTGACAAAATCAATGTCTTATCAGCGTTCTGCTGCGAAGCCGTTGGCAACGTTCTTATCATTGCGCGTGATGATATTGTTTTTAATGAGAGAAAGCGAGACATCTTTCTTCAGAAGATTGAACGAGTACGCAGGATCTTTTTTAACAGTTTTTACTCCATAGCGATGTATCGAAGATTTATGTGTGTGCGCGCTAATAAATAGATCTTGCAAAACTTGGAATAAATTAAATCGTTACAGTGTAGCGAAAATGGTGTATCATTAATTATTGGTGACAGTACTAAAAGAAGTTTTTAAACACTTAAATAACTATTTTATTATTATTAAGATGGTTCAAATTCATTGTATATTGTATATGAATGGTTTCTTTGTTAATAACAAATCCTAATGTAAAGAAATGATCATTATAGATGTTTCTAATGAAGTTTACGAGCTAATAGAATTTAAATTGGACATGTAATTCGATCATTTATCGACGAATTACAGGAAGACTGTATTGTACGTCATGAATTTCGGGTATGGGATCTCATTCAAAAATTTCGGAGGCGAAAATTATCAGTAAGAAGATATCAGTGAAATTATTCCGGAGTTTTGTTCGCGACTACACAGCCCTGGTCGTCGCATACAAAGGAGATCACATCGAAAAGGACATTTTAGACGGAATGGGAATATGCAGTGTTGATTTAGATCTTGGCTGCCCCAAGTATCGTCGAACGAATCTATGAAATATGTAACGTACCTTGCAGAGTTCATTGCTAAATATCATCATTGTCGCGAAAATATAACATAAAATACGTGAATAAATTGACAGGTAGTGGAATATTTCTTCTTTATTAGTTCAAATGATTTTTTATTCCTATCATTTTCCTACAAAGAGAGAGAGAGGGGGGGGGGAGAGAATGACGTACGATATGCTTCGACATCCCGAGACTTGGAATGTTGATTATCACTGCGAGGAAAATAGACTCTACAGCTTTAAAAATTGGTCATACCTATGTATATATAGCATCACTCGATTCCGCGCAGTGCTTCGTCCATGAACCGCTGGAACGTTTGCACCGCGTTGCGAAGTCCGAAAGAGCTTTGTTGAATTTCAACAAATAGATTGAATGCAAAAATCAATCTAGCGAATAGTTTTTTATTTACCACCTTATATGATTTGATCGTGAAGGCATGTGATTTTGTATTTTGTCTTTTCTAATCGCTAGTGTTTTCACCGAGTTGAATCTTGTCAGTTAACGCAGACGTCTCATAAAGAGAGAACATATTTTACACCTTCTTTAGTTAAATAGAAGCTCAAATAGTGAAAAATATTAAAGTAATTTCCGTAACTAAATATATTTCAATAGGTTATAAGCCTAGTTAGCGTTTTCTAATTTTTTCGAGAAGTGAATACTATTTCTGATTCGTGTATGGTAAAATTGTCATAATTTAAAATATGATAATAAACGAACACGGGCATAAAACGAAATTTTTAAGTATTTGATGGTGGGAGGTTCAGCGTATGGAAGTTTTGAGTACGTGTCTTCCTGCAACACAACTGGCTTTGCGTAAGAAACTGCTTGGTTTAAAATTGCAAAGCGATATATCATTAATGAAACATTTCACAATATTTGACGGGTTAGTAAGCGTACTAAAATCAGCAGGTGCTAAATTAGAAGAAGTAGATATAATATCACATTTACTTTTAACACTTCCATCATTATATAATGGAGTCATAACTGCGAATGAGATCCTGGCAGAAAATAATTTAAGTATAGCTTTTGTAAAAACAAGACTTTTAGATCATGAAGTAAAGCTGGAGAATGAAATCCGTGATACAAATACGAAGATACTCCAGGCGGTGAGATATAAAAATAAGAAGAAATATGATGAAAATTTTTCTGTTAAAAATAAACATTTTGGAAAGAAGACAAATTTGATGACAAATTATATATTGTCTCGTAGTTCAAAACCACATTCAATATATGTAATGAAATGTTATGAATGTGGCAAGAAGGAACATTTGAAGAAGAACTGTCATTATTAGAAAAAGAGCAATGAATATAAAAATAATGAAAACCAAAGAACATTGCAAACTGTACAATGTGTACAACCAGATATTAGTACAAATGAAAACGAGTTTGTGTTCATGGCAGGTGATTATAAATGTGTAAATAAAAGAAAAGAAGAAATATAATTTTTGCTGGATTCGCGGAAGCATCGGATCATATTATAAACGGAGAAGATTTAACTGCAAAATTCAAAATTTGAAGACGCTAATTAAGATTTCAGTGCAAAGAGCAAAATTTTTATAAAAGGCGAGCTGAGGGATAATTTATATTCACCGGATGTTCCATTTAATTTGTTGTCCGCGTCAAAGGTACAAGAAATGGGTACGACAATTGGTAAGATTATTATAATGGGTAAGTCCTCAAATAATCCCATTACTGTAGATTTCAAAGTAGAAAATGTGAAAGTGAATTCGGTTGTTCAAATATACAGTTACCCACAAAAGTGTTCGTACACCTTTTAAAACATAATAACTTTTTCGAAACTATACTGAATGACGAGTAGACTGTACTAGACAATTACCAAAATGTCTTTCTTAAATTTTGCTATTATTTGGAATGATAGAAAAAAAATAAAAAATTCTCGTTTTTTAACTTTTTTATCTGACCTTGTAACAAAAGTTTAAAAAATGCCTCTTATAAATCTCGGCAACTTATATGTGTGCTGAAAATTTGATTGAAATCGGTTAACCGAGAGTCGAGCAACAGGCGTTAAATGATTTTAAAAACTGCAGACTTCTTACAGTTTTTGATGAAAATCGTGACAAAACCGCGATTTTTGTCATTTTTAATTTGTTGTAACTCGCGACAACATCAATAAAATTTTATTTCAATAAAATTTTCAGCATGCATATAAATTACCAAGATCTATGAAAAACATTACTCTATTATATATCTCTATTTTTATATCCAGTAGGTAATTAGATATCAAATCAGAAGCCCCCGCCGACTCAGTGCGAAAAGTTGAGAGCGCGATAGAGTTCGCGAACACTTAGATACATATCTAAAAAAACCAGAACGCGCAATAAATTAGCTTTTACCAGTTTTCTTTGGTTACAAGTTTAATTATTTCCATTTCCTATTTCGAAGCAGTAGCTGGTATAACCCACAAAGATATATCTTTACCGCTCGAGGTATATCTTTATTTCTCTTTCTTACAAAGTTACGAGGCAGCCTAATACCAATTTCCCCAAATACTATCCTAACCTTAAAGGTAGGATAACCCCTATTAAAAATCCCAATTGCATGCAACCTCCGGCCACCCAACTTGCCTGGCCCTCGGCTCGTAACAAATGATATGAAGGACTATTGTATTAGTAAGGGTATCAGGTTTCATTTGACTGTTCCATGAACTCTACAGTTAAATGGTGTAGCAGAAAGAATGAATAGAAGAATGACAGAAAAAGCTCGAGTAATGATAGCTGGTGCTAGCCTAGATAAGGTTTTCTGGGGTGAAGCTGTTCTTACTGCAATATATTCAATAAATAAAATTAATTACTAAAAATACGAGGGTATTGAAATATGATAAAACACCGTTTGATTTGTGGCATGGTAAAAAGCCGCAAATAATGGTTCTACGGTATACGTATATAATAAAACCAGTAAGACAAAGTTTGACGATAGGTCATGGAAGGGAATACTGGTAGGTTATGAAACAAACGGATATAAAGCGTGAGATATGAAAAAAAGTATATTGTTATTAGAGATATTGTCTTAAAGTCAAAGCCAGTAGCAAAAGTTGAAGAGATTGAAAGTAATAAATCTCGAAACTAAATCTTGAAGTTTCTGACGTAACGTCAAATTCAATAAAAGAATTAATAAAGTCTGATAATGGTTAATAAGATAGTTTGCATTTAAAATATCTCGGTGATAAAACTTATGTTTCTGACATAAAGTCAAAATTAGTAGATAAATTTAATAAGTCTGGTGATAAGAAAACAGGCAAATTAGAATGCACAAATAGTAAAAACTCCCTAATTTTAAAAAATGGAAATAATTTCAGAAGGTAGGTCTCTGTCTTAAAACAGTGTAAATATCGAAAATAAAGAAACTAATAAAAGAATGTTATCGGAACTTTGAAGGTGTGATAGGTTTAAAAAAATCCCCACATTTCGTATATTGAAGAAAATATACCAATAGATTGTTTGTTGTGTACAGAATCATTAGTGTGTGATATTCCTATATCATATCAAGAAATTATTGGTAGAAATGATAGAGATAAATGGGAACGAGCGATTAGAGATAAAAAAATTGTAGATTGTAAATGCGTATTTACAATTTAAAATGATGAATTTGGAAACCCATTCAAATATAAAGCTCGTCTGGTTGCGAAAGGTTTTAGTCAAAAATATTTAATAGATTGTAAGAATCGTTGTAAGAATTTCAAGTTTTAGATTTATAATTGCTTATGCGAATCAATTTAAAACTACATTTTTAAATGGAAAATTAAAAGAGGACGTTTATATAAAGGTAACTGATGGAATTAAAAGTGATAAAGATAAAGTCTGTAAATTAAATAAATCTTTGCATAATTTAAAACAAGCAGCAAGATGCTGGTTTGAAGAATTTGGAAAGGCTCTTAACCCTTTGGCTACGGCAGACTTTGACACGCACCGGCCGTACGGTACGGTATGAATTCACTCGCGACGTCCACTGGGTACAGCGAAGTTTTTCGTTAGACATGCATTTCTGAGGAAGTATATTAAAATATTCAAAATACTGAATTCTATTACATTAAACCAATATTACTTGAAGTGAACATTAATTTTAAGCTTTTTTTACAATATTTAATAATCAAATTTAGTAATATAATAACATGTGATACATTTCATAACATGGATGAATACATAATCCTACATTACATTTTTTTCATTCGTAATGTGCATCCTTTTTCTTATCATTTTTTACACACACTACACTTTACGCTTTGCACTTTTCCGATTTGCTCTATTGCTTTTGTTGGGATTATGGAATGAAAATGAATATGATTCTAATTCTTTTCTTAAAAAGACTTTATTTTATTCCTTTATTGAGAAAAGGGATATGGGCGAAAACGATCGAGCGACCAAACTCTACTGAGAGTCCGGTAAGAAAAAACGCTTCTTTTATACCCTTCTTGGGTTCGTCTTATCCACCAATCAGAGACGTTTATTTGTCGCGTTTCACATTATATACGTGACGCTGGGATCCCCAAACAGTCAGGGTACGATGTGTATCTAGTGGTACCGGTGATGACGTATCGCGGTATCTATTATATACAGTTTACATCACCGTCGTTGCCCGCTGACGGAACCGACGAAAATGTAAACCGATATCTTAGTATCTTAGTACTAAGTAAACTATAGATTAATTTTTGTTCGAGGCTAAAATTTCATTTTTTTCAACAGCTTTCATATGGAGATGGTAATTGCTTTTGCATCGAACGGAAAGGTTCATTGTTAGTATCTTTACCTTTTAATTTATATTCATTAGTTTCATCTAAGCTGTATTTTCTTAATATTTGTTTTATTAAATTTAAATGAAATTAGCGAAATGTTAAATTTCTTCCAGATACATAGTTATATAACATAAATGTGTTACATACTGCTAAATCGAATAAATGAAAAAATAGGACGCCAATAGGCGCCTACAGTACCGGGAAGCCAATATGTTTCGGACGTCAATAGGCGCCTACAGTACCGGGAAGCCAACATGTTTCGGACGCCAATAGGCGCCAACAGTAGTTAAAGGGATACAGAGAAAGGTTTTGAAAACCACGAATAGCTTTAAAAACTATTTAATAAACAAATTCGCAATGGTAGATTTGAAAGAAATTATATTGTATTATATTATTATTATTATATTGTATTATGTATATTGATTTATGTATAGCTATGAATATTTTGAGTCGGTATAGAAATAAGAGAAATAAAAAATTGTGGAATTGTCTCCAAAGAGTTTTAAGATATTTGAAAGGTTCTATAGATATTAAATTAACGTATACAAGAGGTGAATACAATAACAATAATATTACTTGTGATTGAAGAAGTACAACAGGGTATACAGGGTGTTTAAAAAAACTATTCAATATTTATGTGGTGTATAGGATACATTATACTGAGTAAACAAAGTTTTACTTAACATTGGTCGAAAGGTCAACTGTTTCTCAGATATAAACATTTTTGTTTGCTAGTATCATGATTGACTTACTACTGAATTTTTTTTTGCATCTTCTTGTTACAGAGTCACGAACTCTCTCGAAAATTCCACATTTCTGTTGAATTGTTTGACAAGCATGGTGGATTCGGTTACGTAATTCTTCTAAGTCATTTATCGGCGAGGATTAAACTAGTATGTCACCCTGTACATACACCCTGTACATACACCCTGTAAATTTAAATTGTTTGAAAAATGCTGACGCAGGGCGCTGAACACAGGCAGAAAGGCGGGTAGGATACGGCTTTCCGGGTCCTATTCTGCTGATTCCTTAAGTGCTAGGCGTTGTAGAGTAGCGACTACACGATCCCGAAGCGCTAGCCGACCAGTGCTGGAGATGCGGTGTCTCCGAACATGGTAGTAGCGACAGGTCCTACCAGTCGGCCTTCTAAATACTGGTACCTCGGGTGTCGGCGTGCCCACGAGGTCCCGGTCATCTGGCCCGGGATATCTCGGGCCGGCTGTCGGTAGGTCCATCGAGGGGGCAGTGGTAAACGGCTAAAGTTGGCCAGAGGCTCCTTCCCTTCCTCTCCTTACCTCTTCCCGCCCTCCTCGTTATGCCCCCCACCATAAAGTTGTTGGGGGCCTCGCCGGGTGAGCTGCGGTATTCAGCTCGGGAACCGACCTGCTGAGCCGGTAGAGAAAGGGCTCGGCACCACCAGTTGTCTGCTGACGAGAGTCCGCCTCCTCGTAGTAACTGGTAGCTCCTGCATGGCTTGGCATGTGGGAGAGCGCTTATTGAGCGTATCTCAATTCCGCGCCCATGGGGGCCGTGTGGATAAGCCTTTGGACAGGTGCTGCCCGTAAAATCACTACAGACTATGTTTGAAAAATGCGCAATTACTCGGAACTCGAAAAAGCAATTGTCAGTGGCGGCATCATCAACTGAGGCTGTTAAAGAAGCATCGTGGCTAAGGGCTTTAGCAATCATTATAAAATTGAATATATCAGAATCCATTGCAATTTATGAAGGTAACAATGGTTGTATTAGTATAACAAAGAATCCGATAAATCATGAACGATCAAAACATATTGACAATAAATATCATTTTACCAGAAAACGGATAGAGAAACATGTGGTAATATTGAAATTGAATATATCAGAATCCATTGCAATTTATGAAGGTAACAATGGTTGTATTAGTATAACAAAGAATCCGATAAATCATGAACGATCAAAACATATTGACAATAAATATCATTTTACCAGAAAACGGATAGAGAAACATGTGGTAATATTGAAATATATTCCTACAGGTGAGCAAGTGGCAGATGTGCTGACTAAATCACTTACAGGAAATTCTTGAATATGAGAATAGAAATGTGTTTATTTATTGTCTATTTATTTGTTTAAAAATTATAATGTGTTAATGGTCTGCTCAGGTTTTCTCTGGGTTTCCCTTAACCCGTAGCAACAAATGTTAGACCATATTGTAATTTCCCAGAAAAGGAAGATATATATATATAAATATATATTGTAGAGTTAATCTCAGAATATGAGAAATGTTATTATAATTTTAAAAAGTTGCTTCCAGGTTAACTTTTGAGGAGTCGTGTTCAATTTCAACAAATAGGTTGTCAAAAAGAAATCAGTTTTATGTCATTGCATTATAAATTATCATTTCGGGAATTCGAGTCAAAGAAATCGCGTCGCGTGCCACATCGTACGCTTGACCAATTCCGTCGAACCTAAACATCGTAGTAACAGTAACGCACATAGGCGTAGGAATAGCACAAGGCCATTCCCAGCAAGTTCGTAACATAGGCTACTAGGGAGAATTTCTAACGTAAACATTTGTTGAAATGTATACACAAAGCGAATCTCCTGGCCGGCGCCGGCCAGCGTCCCCTTCCAAGAGCAAGTTAAATGATACGTCCAGAAATTCTCTATAAATTACGCTTAACACGTTCGTCGCCGCGTCACCCAGATCTGGGTGGCGGGTATGCTTCCGTGGCGGCCCCGTCACCCAAATATGGGTGACGCTCTTCTTATTCTATTTATAGGACTTTCAGTTGGATTTTAAAAGGAATAAAATGGAATAAACACTGAAATATAAATATAGGATATACAACTTAAAAATACGAAAAATATTATACCATATACATATTATTCTATACTTTTTATTACTTTATATTTAGCATAACACATTACATTATACTATGTCGTATGGTGTGCGTTGAAACATTCTAAACACATTCGAGGTGATTTTGGACAATTCGAACAATAGATCGTAGTTTTTTCTACATTTTTTTCGTTTCTTGACGTTCAGGTTATGTCAAGGTTAAATTTATTTAAAATTATTTATTTAAAAAATGTATCGCTCTGTTTATATTTCGGTGCTCCATTAGTCGGATTTGGGCCCGCGAGAAACTCAACCGAATTGCGCTGGTCGACGGACGTGTTAAAACAAGATCTTTGCGGTTGCATTACTAACTCGACCTCAATCGTATGATCTCTGAATTGAGCGCTTGCTCCACCGAATCCCTTTCACTTTTCAGATTCTGAGTCGTTATTAGCTAATTTTCGCACTAGACAGAAGATGTGATTGTGTGGAGCGGACGATCGATTCCCCTTCCTTCTTGCGGTGTTTAGTTTGTTGATAAAGGCCATTCTTTTCAGCTCCGAATAGTACTTAACACTTTACCGACTAGTAGCTGTTAACGGCCTATACGCGTCTCACCGGTCATTCAGGCGTAAAGATTTACCCGACACCGGTTTTATTATATTTCGGTTTAGATTTTCACGCACGAATACTATAATACTACTTATATACGCTTTTTCTTTTGCTTTGTAGCGGCACACGGTCGGCGACCGTAATAACCATAAAACTGTCCGCTTGCAGATGTCAAGGGTTCGACAGAGAGAAAACGTCCTTTACGTTTGCAAGAACTGGAAATTCCTTTGTCTCTTTATTTTTTATCACTGCCACATGTACTGCAGGCCTAGTCGCGGAGAAAGTCGCCGGCCGCGTACCGCTACCCGGCCGAACGGCCAGTGCGCCCCTACAGCGAGGGTTCAACGATGGCTGCCTCCCCCGCCAAACTAAACGGGGGCACAGAAGACAGCGAGTCTCCCAAAAAGGCGTGGCCTTTTTGGGGCACATAATATAAATAACAGTGGCAAGAAACTGCGAACTTCTTCTCGTCTAAACATCTCGCCGAGCTTCTTCACGTTTAACTATTCCGCCGCGCTCCACCTTGTAACAATCCGCACCGCGCGTTATTTATATACATCTCCGAATAAAGTCCAGTGCAATTTCACTCTGTGTCCTTCCGTTGTACCCCGAACAAACACGCGTTACAGCTTATAAAAATGTTAAATTATACTATGTGAAAGTGCCTTCTATATTATTCGTTTTTTGTTATTATAGGGTAATAAAATCAAACAACTTTTATATTTTTATAACATTAGCATTAAACAGTATAATTATTTTATCCATTTTGTTTATTTTATTTATTTTTCGTCGCGAAAGGAATGTTATATATATTAAAAAGATTATGTAATATTATATTGTTGCGAATTACACCATTTCTCTCGCGTCGCGGCATTTTATTTACAATAAGGAATATCAACTATAACACAATTCGATACAATAACAATTCAGATCTTTCAGAAGTGGGATGTTGATCGTTCGACGGTCCGTTCTCGACTCTTCGATTGTCCGTTGAAAACACACCTCCGTGGCAACCCCTATGTTCTATTATTCTTTAAGGAGTTGTTCACAACAGGGCAGTTTCACATTACAGCGACTTGATTTGGACAAGTCGCCGTAACAATATTATAGGTCCTTATACCAGTATAATCCAACACTTCTATCTCAATAACAATGGGTTGTCATGACAATCGATTTACAGGCTACCGGTCGGGGTAAAAAGCCGATTTACGATCAAAACACACGTACCTACCAGGCTCAGTCGCGCTCATAGGGCGAGATATTCTTTCATTTGGTTTACATTATAGCATTGCCGAAACACTTCGGTACATATCTGCTGCTTGGGTTACGCCTCCTGATCGCCGCCGCAGCGCCTCGCTGATAACGATCGCCAAAATGCTGCAAACACGCATGTAAAGCTACAGGCAGACGCATTTGAGGTGCTCCGTGCCGAAAGAAGCGCCCACTTGGAGCGAGAAGCGTTCCAAGCACTGTATTAGAAAGTTCACACTATACGCGCTATTCTCGTGCCGTGCTATGACGTGCGGCCAATACTGTTAACCTAGCACGCTGCACCACGGCCCGAGCCTGACATGTGTGTTTCGATCCTTATAGGTTACCGGTCGGTAAGCGTTAGAAACCCGATTAATGGGAAAGGTGTTAATTACTCTCTTAGCGGTCGATAGGGAAGAAAGAAAAGAGAAAGAGGAAGAGAGAGAGAGAGAGAGAGAGAGAGAGAGAGAGAGAAACATTTTTGATACATATTAATTTCCAGAATAAAAATATTCTCTCCTTATAATATTTTCATAATCAAGTAATCTTGTTAGCAATGTTTGTTAATGGGTTATATTCCGCGGGACGTCTGATGGGAATTCGTATTCAATTCGCACGTCGGTCGCGGCATTTTTTAGCGCTCCGTTTTGCCGACAGCAATCGATGACGACGAATGGCTTGTACTATACAAAGTTTCGAGTAGTGCTTCATCGTTTCCGTAATAGGATTTTTGAAACATATATCGTATTTAGAACAACGCGTATTTACCTTTCTCGCAATCGATATTCGAGTATCATTGTACCGGCACATATCGGAATTCAAGTAAAGCTGAATATTCGATAACGAGAAATAAATGAATCGTGTAGCTCTCCCCTTCAAATTGTTTTTGCATCCTGTCTGCCAAGCAAATAACACGTATCGTGATTTCTCCATTTACGGCGCTATTTTTGTTGCCCACGCGTATTTCGTAGTCGTCTGCGATAGCGGATATTCGTACAGTTTCCATGAACGGAAATTCATGTTAATTTATCTTCCGCTCTCCAAAATACGCAACATCAATAACACTGTTGAGCATGATTTTATTTTGTAATATACAATAGTTTCTCCTTGCAGAGCGTCACCTCGCAAACACGAATCCGAAAACGAAATTGCTGTATCATCCTCATTTTTAGAAAAATTTTAATTTTAATTTTTGTACAAACGCATAATTTTTAACATAAACAAGATATTATGCGCAAACTAAAAACGTTAGGAAGGTCACATTGGTCCTGAAAGATAGATGGAAGATTCCTGAATAAGTCAGTATCGACGCTTATAGTATTCTATGTTTCTAAGCAGTGTTAAATGAACCTCAAAGCATTAAAAAATGCCGAATTTCTATGCCATATGTTTTCATATTTACGAAAAGTTCTTTACCTAACTCGAAAACTGATTGCGGCAGTTGATTCTGTAGACATTTCTGAAGAATGAACAATGGAGAAAAAGTGTCGCGGCAATTTTACGTTTACGTACAGGTCGAGAAAATATACGTTGGCGATATGTGCATGACTCTTTGCCGTCAAGCAGGCATTGCTCACCCACACCGACACGGCAGTGGCGTAGCTACGCTTAATAGACACCATTACTGCAATCGTTCTATCCTACTCACTCGTACTCCATACGTCTCATTCTCGTACTTCGTCTCTTTCCATCACGCGATCCGATCAGTGTGTATGATTGCTTCGACCAATAGTGCGCTCTAGTCGAAAATGGGTATCAGACTAGGAGGTGTGATCCGTCTCTGAGCAGTCCTACCAGCATTTTTAACATATGTCAACACATTCCTGTTAGGGCTGCGCTTGTGATCTCACCGCGATACATCTGACACTGGTTACGTAATTATAAACAGCATTTTAAAATATTCAACACAACTCATACAAGCGGAAAATATGAATAAAAAAGGCAATCACTATTTCGACATATAGAAGTGACAGAATTAGAATTTATTAGATAAAGCAAGCACCTAGTTATTAGCCAAATACAGAATCAGCTCCTCGTATAGGCCCAACTGGTTGCTCATTGAGGAAGGATGTCCATTTTACGTAATACTGGCAACACCACGAAATCCGTACACGGGTCACGAGAAGGAACTGATGTTACACGCAAAGACAACCACGACACCAGAAACACCTGTCGACGTCGGGCTTCCGGAGACAAGAATCGTCACGGACTCCACTTCCGACGTCCTGCTGTCGTCTCGCCCCGTACAATAAGATAGATGGTGTGGACACACCCTGGAGACAATTTTGCGTTCGGTCGACAAGGCGATATATTATAAACGGTCTGGGGTCAGAAATCATCTTCGGGACGATAATTCGCGTAATTTCGTTGCCCCAACATCTAGGGCAGCGAATTCTGAAACGGTAAGTCGCTTAAATCCTTTCTTATTTCTCGTTAGGTGGCTCAGATAATTGTTACGCTTCTCATTTCGTTCTATCGATTGAGTGCGTTAAGACGTCTTCCATCTCACTGAACTCTATAAGCAAAAGAGTATAATTTCATTGTTGTTGGAACTGTACAAATCTATTGCTGCCAAACAAGGTTGACGCAAAATTGCACACATAATAAAGCGTTCTTATGCAGACACATATATATTAACTTTTCGGTATATTCGAGCGCATACGGAAAACGGGATTAGTCTTAATACGCGGTACGTATTCGAACATATTCTCGTAAAATCGAAAGAATTTTGCTTCATCCGCGTTCTTCCGCGATGTATCGCGTTACTTGCGTACAATTCTCGAGTTTTTACGTGGAAGAATATATTCTTTCGGACTGTTACCATTTTCTAGATGAATTTCGTACGATTTGCTGACAAGCGAAACTTGTCATATTTATTCTTATTGCCTTCGTCAAATCGTACAAACGTAGTACTTACAGTTAGTAATCGAATCGATATCCATCGATTATTATCGATAGCAGTCTGCATATTCTGATACCGAATCGAATAGTATCAAAGATGTGATAACAAAGCTATCGATACTCGTTTGAGACAATCTATGAGAATTTCAACACCCGTTTTATATCTTTCGAAACGTTCAATATTCATTCGAAAATTCACTGAAACATTTATATTTCTCTCATATTAAAAATTATTAAAATAGTAATAGCAATAATATTAAACTAAAGTTCTCATTTTCATCTTTACACTATACAAATAATGCAGATTAAAATTTTTATCGAATTATAACTGCTTAACTAAGTATATGTACATTACAGTATATACACATTTTAATTGGGAATCTGTTATTCAGATGATCGGAAGAGTACAAGAAAGAATATTCGGATAATAGATAGTGCAATAACGCACATTCCAAAAAGGATATCCTATTGTACTAAACTTTTGCTTTATATTTACCATAAAACCGTATTTCTGTTTGATAAGTATATAAATCGATGAGATAATAGTATTCAATAATACATGACTTATTTATTAATTTTAATTTGTTTCTTATTAGGTATATATATAACATTACATACAATTATATAATATATATCTTATATTATTTTTTTTTATTTTATATATAATTGAAGATATATATATCATATAAATGTATTTGTTCGGATCCGATTCGAAGTATTCGGACCCTTTTTATCGCAACACGAAGAGTATGTATCTCGAGTTGCAATGGGATAAGAAGAGCTTCAGAAATAGGAACGTGTATTCAAGACAATCGCGACTCGCGGTTATTAACCTTGTCCAATCCCAAACGGTATTAAAAACAAAGATATGTAAACTAGATATTACTACGACTACTAAGAAATGAAATTTTATGAATGGTTTTGTCTTTTAGTCTATTTCACTTTTTACAAAACAATTCTCCAGTTTTAGAGAAGCGCGTTCTGCCGGTCCTGAAGATGCCATTATACAAAAATATTTCCTGGCAAACGCAGACATTTTGCTGTATTTTTGTACATTATCTTTCCAATAGATCAATGGATCTAGTTTTTGGTCTAAAAGCGGTTCTTTTAAATAATTCAGTTGGGACACTTTCTTATTTTGCATTAAAACATAATTATCAAAAATAGTCCAAAACTTCGACTTCTCTTTTTCCAGTGTGGAGGTTGATTGTTCAGGTATTGACATCGGTGACGTAGAAAATGAAGATAAATCACTTAATCAGTTGAAGTTGCTAATCTGATTAAATTGTCTTGTGCTGCAATGAAATTTGCGTCGCTTGAAAGCAATAATTCACGAAACCGTGGATCTGTTAATGTAGCAGTAGCATACGTATCATTTTCTCTCTCTCTTCTATATGTTTAAGATATTTATTCAATTGAGTTATTAATTCTTCTCGGAGGCAATTTTTTTATACTATCTTCGTCCGAAAAACTACACAGAAAAGTGGCCAATTGCTTTTTAATCGCATTCACTTTAGAAATGGTTATTTTTTATCCGCACTAATTTCCTCAGTTGTGAAAAAGAATAGTCTTGAAATAGGTAGAGAATGTTAGTTGTTAGCTTCCCCTCAGCGTCGAGTAAGGTGTCGAAATTAATTTTTAGGAATGATAATGATTTGCTTTTGTTCGTGTAATCTATTGAGCATTACATACGTAGAGTTCCACCGAATTTCTACTTCCATTTTTAACTTGTTGCATGGTAAACTCAAAATATTTATTAATTTAATTTAATTTAATAAAATTGATTAGATTAGTTTAATTTAATAAATTTTGTTTAAAATGTGTTACTACGCGTTGGCATTTTTCACGTAGAACACGTATGTCAGGAATATTTTCTAAAGATATCTTAACAACTAGATTCAACGTATGGACAAAATAAGGTATGTTGACAGTGAGTTTTGAAGATGTTTCACACCGGAAATCATGTGTGCAGCATTCTCGGTGATGACTGCAATAACATTGTCTTCTACTATTTCAGGTGTTTCGAATGTAGATGATTTCATTTCAAAATTTGGATTAATGAAATGTCAAATAATTGTGAGAAAGGTATTAGTGTTTATGCTCGTCCAAGTGTGTCCGTGGTTATGCACACATATTTAACTTTTTGTAATTCTTTCTCTACTTCCTCCATTTGTTTTCAATATTTAAAACATATTTGGGGTCGAGGTATGTACTTCAGTAATTGTCTGAAACTTTATCTTCAACTGTCGAAAACGGCTGAAAATCTGTCATGATTAATTTTAAAATTAATTCATCAATTCCATGCTTTCTGCAGTTATCGTCGGTATAAAGTTTTATTTTCCCAGTCGTTGTTCAAATATATATTCAAACTTTTAAATATTTTATCATATTGGATGTACATTTGTTAGATTTCAATTTTTTTGACATATATTGCACTGCATGTGTGTAATTATAACATTTGTGTAATTATACATGTATATTTTAGAAAAATTTATTTAACACATGTTGCGGTTAACTGCTGACTACTACTAGGCTTTTCTGTAGAATGCTGATGTGAAAAACGTAACTGAATACAGTTTTGTCTCGTCTCGTTGTAACGTTATAAGTCTTTTGGTTTGTCTCGTTCATTTGTTTACAGTTGCCACGGTGTTTGTGATGAGCTGCGATTGGGTGACACATTGTATCCCAAAATCATGTGAGAAATTTATGTATGATTGAAACCTCAACGCTCGACGCTCTTGTAATTTGACTCGTAATTTGAGCCGCTTCAAATTTTCGTTTCCTCTGAAGAATCCGATTCTTGGACAGAATCATCGAACATCATCGATTTCTAAATTGGGTCTATTGGGATTATGGCTTGGATTATTTCTCAAATGAATATGATATTAATTTTTTTTCTTAAAAGTTTTATTTTTACTTTTATTTGAGAGAAGGTATATGTACGAAATGACTGAGCGACCAAATTCAACTGAGAGACCGGCGACTGAAAATCGCCTGCTAATATCTGAGAGGGAAGTTCTGCTTTGATCATGCATAGTAGTTATAGTTGGGAGAAATTAAATTTCGGTCACATATTATACAGGATTTTTCGCAAAAGTATGCGAATATTTTTTTTGGGGGGGGGGGGGGATAAATACACGCGCTAGACAAGTAAAACATGCCATTGTACGGAGCATATCGCATATTTTGTGTTCATATAAATTTATTAACACGTTAAGCGTCGTGTCAGTCACACTGAAAAAATTTCAAAAATAATATTCTTTTATATAAACAAATTTTAAATAATTTGGTGATCATAAAAGATCATTACTAAACATTACTTGTTACCAACAAAATTTTTAATAAGTATTATTAATACAGTTTGAAGAACTGACAGAATTTAATAATGCGGGCTAATCGAAAAGGAAGGCAAAACAGGCTTGGCGCTTAACATGTTAATGATTTCAAGAGGTTCATGTCTACGTTACTGAAGTTGTAAATTGTTTCAATCCCACAACAATAACAAAGTTATTACGCAGCAGCGCATAATATGTCATTAGAATAATGTTCTCATTTTCTCGTTTCTTGGAGCAACAAAAGAATGCTTTGGTGCGAATACTGGGCAATCGTTTTGGTAGAACGTGAAACTATTTAGTACCTTGCAAAATACAATTTCTTTTATTGTTAAAAACAATGTAAATAAATATTCTTCGTCGATAACTGTTGCAGTCTTTGAGTGGTTTTCTGAACAGTTTCATTTACATTTCGTGATTAACAGCATCAACTTGAATAATAAACACAATTTTGTTACTGATTTTGCCGTAAAAATTTTCCAAACAACTGTTATTTTAGGTTCCTGAAATGAGTATAATGACTGTGAGAAAAGTTAATCATTTTGTCC
>NW_027477320.1:0-82302 GCF_051020955.1 Megalopta genalis | reverse complement strand
GCAAATCCATGCGATGTAGAAGGTGTAGCTTCATATCCATGCGAAACAAATGATTTAGCTTCAAACAATTGGGATACAAATCCGTGCGAAACACATGATTTAGCTGCAAATCAATGCGATGTAGAAGGTCTAGCTTCAAATCCATGCGAAATAAATGATTTAGCTTCAGATACTTGCGATATAAGTGATACAGCTTCAAATGTAGACGAAACAAACGAGTTAACTTCCAATCCAATCGAAACACCTGATTTAACTTCAAATCAATGCGATGTTGAAGGTTTAGTTTCAAATCCATGCGAAACAAATGATTTAGTTTCAAACGCTTGTGATATAAGTGATATAGCTTCAAATGCAGGGGCAACAAACGAGTTAGCTTCAAATCCATACAAAACACATGATAAAGCTTCAAATCAATGCTATGTCGAAGGTTTAGCTTCAAATCCATGCGAAACAAATGATTTAGCTTCAGATACTAGCGATATAAGAGATATAGCGTCATATTCAGACGAAACAAACGAGTTAGCTTCATATGCAAGCGAAACACATGATTTAGCTTTAATCAGTGCTATGTAGAATGTTTAGCTTCAAATCCATTCGAAATAAATGTTTTAGCTGCAAATACTTGTGATATACGTTATTTAGATTCAACTGCATGCGCAACAAACGAATTAGCTTCAAATCCATGTGAAACCCATGATTTAGCAGCAAATCAATGGGATGTAGAAGGTTTAGCTTCAAATCCATGCGAAACCAATGATTTAGACTTAAATACTTGGGTTATAAGTGAAATAGCTTCAAATGCAGACGAATCAAACGAGTTAGATTCATATTCAAGCGAAACACATGATTTAGCGTTAAATCAATGCGATGTAGAAGGTTTAGCTTCAAATTCCAGCGGAACACGTGATTTAGCTTCAAATCAATGCGATGTAGCGGGTTTAGCTTGAAATCCATGCGAGACAAATTATTGAGTTTCAAACGCTTGTGATATAAGTTATATAGCTTCAAATGCAGGGGCAACAAACGAGTTAGCTTCAAATCCATACAAAACACATGATTAAGCTTCAAATCAATGCTATGTCGAAGGTTTAGCTTCAAATCCATGCGAAACAAATGATTTAGCTTCAGACACTAGCGATATAAGTGATATAGCGTCATATTCAGACGAAACAAACGAGTTAGCTTCATATGCAAGCGAAACACATCATTTAGCTTTAATCAGTGCTATGTAGAATGTTTAGCTTCAAATCCATGCGAAATAAATGGTTTAGCTGCAAATACTTGTGATATACGTTATTTAGATTCAACTGCATGCGCAACAAACGAATTAGCTTCAAATCCATGTGAAACTCATGATTTAGCAGCAAATCAATGGGATGTAGAAGGTTTAGCTTCAAATCCATGCGAAACCAATGATTTAGCTTCAAATACTTGGGTTATAAGTGGTATAGCTTCAAATGCGGACGAAACAAACGAGTTAGCTTCAAAATCCATGCGATACATATCACTTAACTTCAAATCGATACGAAGTAGAAGGCTTAGCTTCAAATCCATGTGAAACAAATGATTTAGATTCAGATACTTCACATATAAGTTATATAGCTTCAAATGCTGGCGAAACTAACGAGTTAGCTTCAAAATCCATGCGATACACATGATTTAGCTTCAAATCAATGCGAGGTAGAAGGCTTATCTTGAAATCCATGAGAAACAAATGATTTAGGTTCAGATACTTGCAATATAAGTGATATAGCTTCAAATGCAGACGAAAGAAACGAGTTAGATTCAAATCCAAGCGAAACACATGATTTAGCGTCAAATCAATGCGATGTAGAAGGTTTAGCTTCAAATCCAAGCGGAACACGTGATTTAGCTTTAAATCAATGAGATGTAGAATGTTTAGATTCAAATCCATGCGACACAAATGATTTGGCTTCAAATACTTGCGATATAAGTGACATAGCTTCAAATACAGACGAAACAAACGAGTTAGCTTCAAATCCAAGCGAATCACATGATTTAGCTTCAAATCAATGCGATTTAGAAGGCTAGGTTTCAAATCCATGCGAAACGTATAGTATGGAATCATATACTTGTTTTATACATGATTTAGCTTCAACTGCATTCGAAACAAAACGAATTAGGTTCAAATTCAACCGAAACACATAATTTAGCTCCAAATCAATGCGAAGTAGAAGGCTTAGCTTCAATGCAATGCGACATAAATGATTTAGCATCATATACATGCGATATAAGTGATATAGCTTCAAATGCAGGAAAAGCAAACGGGTTAGCTTCGTATCCAAGCGAAACACGTGATTTAGCTGCAAATCAATGCGATGTAGAAGGTTTAGCTTCAAATCCATGCGAAACAAATGATATAACTTCAAACACTTGGGATATATGTGATATAGCTTCAAATGCAGACGAAACAAACGAGTTAGTTTCAAATCCATACGAAACACATGATTAAGCTTCAAATCAATGCTATGTAGAAGGTTTAGCTTCAAATCCATGCGAAACAAATGATTTAGCTTCAAATACTTGCGATATAAATGATATAGCTTCAAATCCAGGCAAAACTAACGAGTTAGCTTCAAATCCAAGTGAAACACATGATTTAGCTGCAAATCAATGCGATGTAGAAGGTCTAGCTTCAAATCCATGCGAAATAAATGATTTAGCTTCAGATACTTGCGATATAAGTGATATAGCTTCAAATGCTGACGAATCAAACGAGTTAGCTTCAAAATCCATGCGATACACATCATTTAACTTCAAATCGGTACGAAGTAGAAGGCTTAGCTACAAATCCATGCGAAACAAATGATTTAGCTTCAAACAATTGGGTTATAAGTGATATAGCTTTAAATGCAAACGAATCAAACGAGTTAGCTTCAAATCCATGCGAGACACATGATTTAGCTGCAAATCAATGCGATGTAGACGGTTTAGCTGCAAATCCATGCGAAACAAAAGATATAGCTTCAATCACTTGGGATATAAGTGATACAGCTTCAAATGCAGACGAATCAAACGAGTTAGCTTGAAATCCATGCGATACATTTCATTTAGCTTCAAATCGATACGAAGTATAAGGCTTAGCTTCAAATCCATGCGAAACAAATGATTCAGCTTCAAACACTTGCGATATAAGTGATATTTCTTCAAATGCAGACGAAACAAACGAGTTAGATTCAAAGCCAAGCAAATCACATGATTTAGCTTCAAATCAATGCGATACAGAAGGTTTAGCTTCAAATCCAAGCGAAACACATGATTTAACTTCAAATCTATACGAAGTAGAAGGCTTAGCTTCAAATTCATGCGAAACAAATGATTTAGATTCAGATACTTGCGATATAAGTGATATAGCTTCAAATGCAGGGGAAACAAACGAGTTAGCATCAAATCCATGCAAAACACATGATTTAGCTTCAAATCAATGCGATGCAGAAGGTTTAGCTTCAAATCCAAGCGAAACATATGATCTAACTTCAAATCTATACGAAGTAGAAGGCTTAGCTTCAAATTCATGCGAAACAAGTGATTTAGATTCAGATACTTGCGATATAAGTGATATAGCTTCAAATGCAGGGGAAACTAACGAGTTAGCATCAAATCCATGCGAAACAAATGATTTAGCTTCAATTACTTGGGATATAAGTGATATAGCTTCAAATGCAGACGAATCAAACGAGATAGTTCAAATCCATGCAAAACACATGATTTAGCTTCAAATCAATGCGATGCAGAAGGTTTAGCTTCAAATCCAAGCGAAACATATGATCTAACTTCAAATCTATACGAAGTAGAAGGCTTAGCTTCAAATTCATGCGAAACAAGTGATTTAGATTCAGATACTTGCGATATAAGTGATATAGCTTCAAATGCAGGGGAAACAAACGAGTTAGCATCAAATCCATGCAAAACACATGATTAAGCTTCAAATCAATGCGATGCAGGAGGTTTAGTTTCAAATCCATGCAAAACACACGATTTAGCTTCAAATCAATGCCTGTGCAGAAGGTTTTGCTTCAAATCCATGCGAAACAAATGATTTAGCTTCAAACAATTGAGATATAAGTGATATAGCTTCAAATGCAGCCGAAGCAAACGAGTTGGCTTCAAATCCAAGAGAATCACATGATTTAGCTTCAAATCAATGCGATGTAGAAGGTTTAGATTCAAATCCATGCGAAACAAATGATTTAGCTTCAAACAATTGGGATATAAGTGATACAGCTTCAAATGCTGACGAATCAAACGAGTTAGCTTCAAAATCCATGCGATACATATCATTTAACTTCAAATCGATACGAAGTAGAAGGCTTAGCTTCAAATCCATGCGAAATAAATGATTTAGATTCAGATACTTGCGATATAAGTGATATAGCTTCAAATGCCGTCGAAACTAACGAGTCAGCATCAAATCCATGCAAAACACACGATATAGCTTCAAATCAATGCCTGTGCAGAAGGTTTAGCTTCAAATCCATGCGAAACAAATGATTTAGCTTCAAACAATTGAGATATAAGTGATATAGCTTCAAATGCAGCCGAAGCAAACGAGTTGGCTTCAAATCCAAGCGAATCACATGATTTAGCTTCAAATCAATGCGATGCAGAAGGTTTAGCTTCAAATCCATGCGAAACAAATGATTTAGCTTCAAACAATTGGGATATAAGTGATATAGCTTCAAATGCTGACGAATCAAACGAGTTAGTTTCAAAATTCATGCGGTACATATCATTTAACTTCAAATCGACTCGAAGTAGAAGGTTTAGCTTCAAATCCATGCGAATCAAATGATTTAAATTCAGATCCTTGCGATATATGTGATATAGATTCAAATGCACGAAGAACAAACGAGTTAGCTCCAAATCTATGCGAAACAACTGATTTAGCTTCAAATCAATGCGAAGTAGAAGGCTTAGCTTCAAATCCATGCGAAACAAATGATTTAGCATCAGATACTTGCGATATATGTGATATAGCTTCAAATGCAACCGAAACAACCGAGTGGGCTTCAAATCGATGCGAGGCACATCATTTAGCTTCAAATCAATGCGAAGTAGAAGGCTTAGCTTCAAATCCATGCGAAACAAATGATTTAGCATCAGATACTTGCGATATATGTGATATAGCTTCAAATGCAACCGAAACAACCGAGTGGGCTTCAAATCGATGCGAGGCACATCATTTAGCTTCAAATCAATGCGAAGTGAAAGGCTTAGCTAGAAATCCATGCGGAACAAATGATTTAGCTTCAATACTTGCGATGTATGTGATATAGCTTCAAATGCAGGCGAAAGAAACGAATTAGCATTAAAGCCATGCGAAACAGATGAATTAGCTTGAAATTCATGCGAAACACATGGTTTAGCTACATATTCTAACGAAACAAATGGCTTACTTTTTGATACTTGTGATAAACATGATCTAGTTTCAAATTCAGGCGAAACTAACGAGTTAGCTTCAAATCCATGCGAAACACATGATTTAGCTTCAAACAATTGAGATATAAGTGATATAGCTTCAAATGCAGCCGAAGCAAACGAGTTGGCTTCAAATCCAAGCGAATCACATGATTTAGCTTCTAATCAATGCGATGCAGAAGGTTTAGCTTCAAATCCATGCGAAACAAATGATTTAGCTTCAAACAATTGGGATATAAGTGATATAGCTTCAAATGCTGACGAATCAAACGAGTTAGCTTCAAAATCCATGCGGTACATATCATTTAACTTCAAATCGACACGAAGTAGAAGGCTTAGCTTCAAATCCATGCGAAACAAATGATTTAGATTCAGATACTTGCGATATAAGTGATATAGCTTCAAATGCCGTCGAAACTAACGAGTTAGCATCAAATCCATGCAAAACACACGATTTAGCTTCAAATCAATGCCTGTGCAGATGGGTTTGCTTCAAATCCATGCGAAACAAATGATTTAGCTTCAAACAATTGAGATATAAGTGATATAGCTTCAAATGCAGCCGAAGCAAACGAGTTGGCTTCAAATCCAAGCGAATCACATGATTTAGCTTCAAATCAATGCGATGTAGAAGGTTTAGATTCAAATCCATGCGAAACAAATGATTTTAGCTTCAAACAATTGGGATATAAGTGATATAGCTTCAAATGCTGACGAATCAAACGAGTTAGCTTCAAAATCCATGCGATACATATCATTTAACTTCAAATCGATACGAAGTAGAAGGCTTAGCTTCAAATCCATGCGAAACACATGATTTAGCTTAAAATCAATGCGAAGTAGAAGGAGTACCTTCAAATCCATGCGAAACAAATGGTTTAGCTTCAAATACTTGAGATATACATGATTTAGCTTGAAATGCAGGCGAAACAAACGAGTTAGCTTCAAATCCATGCGAAACACATGATTCAGATACAAATCAATGCGAAGTAGAAGACTTAGCTTCAAATCCATGCGAAAGACATGATTTAGCATCAAATCAATTCGAAGTAAAAGAAGTACCTTCAAATCCATGCGAAACACATGATTTAGCTGAAAATCAATGCGATGTAGAAGGTTTAAGCTACAAATCCATGCGACACAAGCGATTTAGCTTCAGATACGTGCGATATAAGTGATATAGCTTCAAATGCAGACGAAACAAACGAGTTAATATTCATGTTCAAGCGAAACACATAATTAAGCTTCAAATAAATGCGAAAGACAAGATTTAGGTTCAAATTCATGCGAAACACATGGTTTAGATTGAAAATCCTGTGAAACAAGTGGTTTTAGCTTCTGATACTTGTGACCTACAGGATTTAGCATTAACTGCATGCGAAACAAACGAGTTACCTTCAATTCCACGCGTAACACATGATTAAGCTGCAAATTAATGCGATGTAGAAGGTTTAGCTTCAAATCCAGCGCGAAACAAATGATTTACCTTCAAACACTTGGGATATAAGTGATATAGCTTCCAATGCAGGGGCAACAAACGAGTTAGCTTCATATCCAAGCGAAACACATGATTTAGCTTTAATCAGTGCGATGTAGAATGTTTAGCTTCAAATCCATGCGAAATAAATTGTTTAGCTACAATACTTGTGATATACGTTATTTAGATTCAACTGCATGCGCAACAAACGAATTAGCTTCAAATCCATGTGAAACCCATGATTTAGCAGCAAATCAATGGGATGTAGAATGTTTAGCTTCAAATCCATGCGAAACAAATGATTTAGCTTCAGATACTAGCGATATAAGCGATATAGCTTCATATGCAGACGATACAAACGAGTTAGCTTCATATCCAAGCTAAACAAATGATTTAGCTTTAATCAGTGCGATGTAGAATGTTTAGCTTCAAATCCATGCGAAACACATGATTTAGCTGCAAATCAATGCGATGTAGAAGGTTTAGCTTCAAATCCAGCGCGAAACAAATGATTTACCTTCAAACACTTGGGATATAAGTGATATAGCTTCCAATGCAGGGGCAACAAACGAGTTAGCTTCATATCCAAGCGAAACACATGATTTAGCTTTAATCAGTGCGATGTAGAATGTCTAGCTTCAAATCCATGCGAAATAAATTGTTTAGCTACAAATACTTGTGATATACGTTATTTAGATTCAACTGCATGCGCAACAAACGAATTAGCTTCAAATCCATGTGAAACCCATGATTTTAGCTGCAAATCAATGGGATGTAGAATGTTTAGCTTCAAATCCAACCGGAACACATGATTTAGCTTCAAATCAATGCGATGTAGAAGGTTTAGCTTGAAATCCATGCGAGACAAATTATGAGCTTGAAACACTTGCGATATAAGTGATATAGCTTCCAATGCAGACGAAACAAACGAGCTAGCTTCAGATACAAGCGAAACACATGATTTAGCCGCAAATAAATGCGATGTAGAAGTTTTAGCTTCAAATCCATGCGAAAGAAATGATTCAGCTTCAAACAATTGGGATATAAGTGATATAGCTTCAAATGCAGACGAATCAAACGAGTTAGCTTCAAAATCCATGCGATACATTTTCATTTAACTTAAAATCGATACGAAGTAGAAGGCTTAGCTTCAAATCCATGCGAAACACATGATTTAGCTTCAAATCAATACGAGGTAGAAGGCTTATCTTGAAATCCATGAGAAACAAATGATTTAGGTTCAGATACTTGCGATATAAGTAATATAGCTTCAAATGGAGAGACGAACGAAATGAGTTAGATTCAAATCCAAGCGAAACACATGATTTAGCGTCAAATCAATGCGATGTAGAAGGTTTAGCTTCAAATCCGAGCGGAACACGTGATTTAGCTTCAAATCAATTCAATGTAGAAGGAGTAACCTTCAAATCCATACTAAACAAATGGTTTAGCTTCAAATACTTGTGATATACATGATTTAGCTTCAACTGCATGCGTAACAAACGTCCTATCTTCAAATTCAAGCGAAACACATGATTCAGCTTCAAATCCAAGCGAAAGATAAGATTTAGCTTCAAATCAATGCGAAGTAGAAGGCTTAGTTTCAAATCCATGCGAAACGATAGCTTAGCTTCAAATACTTGTTTTAAACATGATTTAGCTTCAACTGCATGCCAAACAAACGAGTTAGCTTCAAATCCATGCGAAACACATGATTTAGCTGCAAATCAATGCGATGTAGAAGGTTTAGCTTCAAATCCATGCGAAACAAATGATTTACCTTCAAACACTTGGGATATAAGTGATATAGCTTCCAATGCAAAACGAAACAATCGAGTCAGCTTCAAATACAAGCGACACACATGATTTAGCTTCAAATCAATGCGATGTAGGAAGGTTTAGCTTCAAATCCAAGTGAAACACATGATTTAACTGCAAATCAATGCGGTGTAGAAGTTTTAGCTTCAAATCCATGCGAAACATATGATTTAGCTTCAAACACTTGAGATATAAGTGATATAGCTTCAAATGCAGGCGAGAAATTAACGAGGTCAGCATTCAAATCCATGCGAAACACAATGATTTAGCTGCAAATCCATGCGATGTAGAAGATTAAGCTCCAAATCCATGCAAAACAAATGATTTAGTTTCAAACGCTTGGGATATAAGTGATATAGCTTCAAATGCAGGGGCAACAAACGAGTTAGCTTCATATCCAAGCGAAACACATGATTTAGCTTTAATCAGTGCGATGTAGAATGTCTAGCTTCAAATCCATGCGAAATAAATTGTTTAGCTACAAATACTTGTGATATACGTTATTTAGATTCAACTGCATGCGCAACAAACGAATTAGCTTCAAATCCATGTGAAACCCCATGATTTAGCAGCAAATCAATGGGATGTAGAATGTTTAGCTTCAAATCCATGCGAAACAAATGATTTAGCTTCAGATACTAGCCATATAAGTGATATAGCTTCATATGCAGACGATACAAACGAGCTAGCTTCATATCCAAGCTAAACAAATGATTTAGCTTTAATCAGTGCGATGTAGAATGTTTAGATTCAAATCCATGCGAAATAAATGGTTTAGCTACAAATACTTGCGATATACGTTATTTAGATTCAACTGCATGCGCAACAAACGAATTAGCTTCAAATCCATGTGAAACCCATGATTTAGCTGCAAATCAATGGGATGTAGAATGTTTAGCTTCAAATCCAACCGGAACACATGATTTAGCTTCAAATCAATGCGATGTAGAAGGTTTAGCTTGAAATCCATGCGAGACAAATTATTGAGCTTCAAACACTTGCGATATAAGTGATATAGCTTCCAATGCAGACGAAACAAACGAGCTAGCTTCAAATTCAAGCGAAACACATGATTCAGCTTCAAATCCAAGCGAAAGATAAGAATTTAGCTTCAAATCAATGCGAAGTAGAAGGCTTAGTTTCAAATCCATGCGAAACGATAGCTTAGCTTCAAATACTTGTTTTAAACATGATTTAGCTTCAACTGCATGCCAAACAAACGAGCTTAGCTCCAAATCCATGCGAAACACATGATTTAGCTGCAAATCAATCGCGATGTAGAAGGCTTAGCTTCAAATCCATGCGAATCAAATGGTTTAGCTTCAAATACTTGTGATATGCATGATTCAGCTTCAACTGCATGCGAAACAAACGAGTTAGCTTCAAATCCATGCGACACGAATGATTTAGCTTCAAATCAATGCGAAGGAGAAGGCTTAGCTTCAAATCCATGGGAATCAGAAAGGTTTAGCGTCAAATTCTTGTGATATACACGATTTAGCTTCAACTGTATGCCAAACAAACGAGTTAGCTTCAAATCCATGCGAAACACATGATTTAGCTTAAAATCAATGCGAAGTAGAAGGAGTACCTTCAAATCCCAGCCGAAACAAATGGTTTAGCTTCAAATACTTGAGAGTATACATGATTTAGCTTGAAATGCAGGCGAAACAAACGAGTTAGCTTCAAATCCATGCGAAACACATGATTCAGATACAAATCAATGCGAAGTAGAAGACTTAGCTTCAAATCCATGCGAAAGACATGATTTAGCTTCAAATCAATTCGAAGTAGAAGAAGTACCTTCAAATCCATGCGAAACACATGATTTAGCTGAAAATCAATGCGATGTAGAAGGTTTAGCTTCAAATCCATGCGAAACAAATGATTTTAGCATCAGATACTTGTGATATAAGTGATATATCTTCCAGTGCAGGGGAAACAAACGAGTTAGCTTCAAATCCATGCAAAACACATGATTAAGCTTCAAATCAATGCCTATATAGAAGGTTTAGCATCAAATCCATGCGACACAAATGATTTAGCTTCAGATATTTGCAATATAAGTGATATAGCTTCAAATGCAGACGAATCAAACGAGATAGTTTTAACTTCCATGCGATACACATGATTTAGCTTCAAATCTATGGGATGTAGAAACTTTAGCTTCAAATCCATGCGAAACAAATGATTTAGCATCAGAAACTTGCGATAAAAGTGGTACAGATTCAAATGCAGGGGAATCAAACGAGTTAGCTTCAAATCCATGCAAAACAAATGATTTAGCTTCAAATCAATGCGAAGTAGAAGCCTTAGCTTCGTATCCGTGCGGAACAAATGATTTGGCTTCATATACTTGCGATATAAGTGATATAGCTTCCAATGCAGGGGAAACAAACGAGTTAGCTTCAAATCCATGCGAAACACATGATTTAGCTGCATATCAATGCGATGTAGAAGGTTTAGCTACAAATCCATGCGACACAAGTGATTTAGCTTCAGATACTTGCGATATAAGTGATATAGCTTCAAATGCAGACGAAACAAACGAGTTAAGATTCATGTTCAAGCGAAACACATGATTAAGCTTCAAATAAATGCGAAAGACAAGATATAGGTTCAAATTCATGCACAAACACGTGGTTTAGATTGAAAATCCTGCGAAACAAGTGGTTTAGCTTCTGATACTTGTGACCTACAGGATTTAGCATTAACTGCATGCGAAACAAACGAGTTACCTTCAATTCCATGCGTAACACATGATTAAGCTGCAAATTAATGCGATGTAGAAGGTTTAGCTTCAAATCCATGCGACACAAATGATTTAGCTTCAGATACTTGCGATATAAGTGATATAGCTTCCAATGTAGGGGAAAGAAACGAGTTAGCTTCAAATCCATGCGAAACACATGATTTAGCTGCAAATCAATGCGATGTAGAAGGTTTAGCTTCAAATCCATACGAAACAAATGATTTAACTTCAAACACTTGGGATATAAGTGATATAGCAACCAATGCAGGCGAAACAAACGAGCTGGCTTCAAATACAAGCGAAGCACATGATTTAGCTGCAAATCAATTCGAAGTAGAAGGATTAGCTTTAAATCCATGCGAAACAAATTGTTCAGCTTCAAATACTTGTGATATACATGATTTAGCTTCAACTGCATGCGAAACAAACGAATTAGCTTCAAATCCATGCGAAACATGATGTAGCTTCAAATCAATGCGAAGTAGAAGGCTTAGCTTCAAATCCATGCGAAACAAATGATTTAGATTCAGATACTTGAGATGTAATTTATATAGCTTCAAATGCGGGCGAAACTAACGAGTTAGCTTCAAATCCATGCGAAACACATGATTTAGCTTCAAATCAATGCGATGTAGAAGGTTTAGCTTCAAATCCATGCGAATCAAATGATTCAGCTTCAAATTCATGCGGAACAAATGATTCAGCTTCAAATCAATGCGAAGTAGCAGGATCAGCTTCAAATCCATGCGATTCAAATGGTTTAGCTTCAAATACATGTGATATACATGATTTAGCTTCAACTGCATTCTAAACAAACGAGTTAGCTTCAAATCCATTTGAAACTCATGATTTTGTTTCTAATCAATGCGAAGTAGAAACCTGATTTTAGGATCGATGCGAAACAAATGGTTTAGCTTCAACTCAATACGAAGTAGAAGGATTAGCATCAAATCCATTCGAAACACATGATTTATCTTCAAATCAATGCGAAGTAGAAGGTTTCGCTTCAAATCCATGCGAAACAAATGATTTAGCTTCCGATACTAGCGATATAGGTGATATAGCTTCAGATGCAGACGAAACAAACGAGTTAGCTTCAAATGCAAGCAAAACACATGATTTAGCTTCAAATCAACGCGATGTAGAAGGTTTAGCTTCAAATCCAAGTAAAACACATGATTTAGCTTGAAATTAATGCGATGTAGAAGGATTAGCTTCACAACCTTGCGAAGCAAATGATTGAGCTTCAAACACTTGGGATATAGGTGATATAAGTTCAAATGCAGGCAAAACTAACGAGTCAGCTTCAAATCCAAGCAAAACAAATGATTTAGCCGCAAATCAATGCGATGTAGAAGTTTTAGCTTCAAATCCATGCGAAACAAATGATTTAGCTTCAAACAATTGAGATATAAGTGATATAGCTTCAAATGCAGCCGAAACAAACGAGTTAGCTTCAAATCCAAGCGAATCACATGATTTAGCTTCAAATCCAAGCGAATCACATGATTTAGCTTCAAATCAATGCGATGTAGAAGGTGTAGCTTCAAATCCATGCGAAACAAATGATTTAGCTTCAAACAATTTTGATATAAGTCATATAGCTTCAAATGCGGACGAATCAAACGAGTTAGCTCCAAATCCAAGAAATCACATGATTTAGCTTCAAATCAATGCGTTGTAGAAGGTTTAGCTTCAAATCCATGCGAAACAAATGATTTAGCTTCAAACAATTGGGATATAAGTGATATAGCTTCAAATGCAGGCGAAACTAACGAGTTAGCTTCAAAATCCATGCGATGCACATGATTTAGCTTCAAATCAATGCGAGGTAGAAGGCTTATCTTGAAATCCATGAGAAACAAATGATTTAGGTTCAGATACTTGCGATATAAGTGATATAGCTTCAAATGCAGACGAAAGAAATGAGTTAGATTCAAATCGAAGCGAAACACATGATTTAGAGTCAACTCAATGCGATGTAGATGGTTTAGCTTCAAATCCAAGCGGAACACGTGATTTAGCTTCAAATCAATGAGATGTAGAATGTTTAGATTCAAATCCATGCGACGCAAATGATTTGGCTTCAAATACTTGCGATATAAGTGATATAGCTTCAAATGCAGACGAATCAAACGAGTTCGCTTCAAATCCATTCGATACATATCATTTAACTTCAAATCTATACGAAGTAGAAGGCTTAGCTACAAATTCATGCGAAACAAATGATTTAGATTCAGATACTTGCGATATAAGTGATATAGCTTCAAATGCAGGGGAAACAATCGAGTTAGCATCAAATCCAAGCGAAACACATGATTTAGCTTCAATTCAACGCGATGTAGAAGTTTTATCTTCAAATCCACGCGAAACAAATGATTTAGCTTCAAACACTTGGGATATAAGTGATATAGCTTCAAATGCAGACGAATCAAACGAGTTAGCTTCAAATCCATGCGAAACACATGATTTAGCTTAAAATCAATGCGAAGTAGAAGGAGTACCTTCAAATCCCAGCGAAACAAATGGTTTAGCTTCAAATACTTGAGATATACATGATTTAGCTTGAAATGCAGGCGAAACAAACGAGTTAGCTTCAAATCCATGCGAAACACATGATTCAGATACAAATCAATGCGAAGTAGAAGACTTAGCTTCAAATCCATGCGAAAGACATGATTTAGCTTCAAATCAATTCGAAGTAGAAGAAGTACCTTCAAATCCATGCGAAACACATGATTTAGCTGAAAATCAATGCGATGTAGAAGGTTTAGCTTCAAATCCATGCGAAACAAATGATTTAGCATCAGATACTTGTGATATAAGTGATATATCTTCCAGTGCAGGGGAAACAAACGAGTTAGCTTCAAATCCATGCAAAACACATGATTAAGCTTCAAATCAATGCTATATAGAAGGTTTAGCATCAAATCCATGCGACACAAATGATTTAGCTTCAGATATTTGCAATATAAGTGATATAGCTTCAAATGCAGACGAATCAAACGAGATAGTTTTAACTTCCATGCGATACACATGATTTAGCTTCAAATCTATGGGATGTAGAAACTTTAGCTTCAAATCCATGCGAAACAAATGATTTAGCATCAGAAACTTGCGATAAAAGTGGTACAGATTCAAATGCAGGGGAATCAAACGAGTTAGCTTCAAATCCATGCAAAACAAATGATTTAGCTTCAAATCAATGCGAAGTAGAAGCCTTAGCTTCGTATCCGTGCGGAACAAATGATTTGGCTTCATATACTTGCGATATAAGTGATATAGCTTCCAATGCAGGGGAAACAAACGAGTTAGCTTCAAATCCATGCGAAACACATGATTTAGCTGCATATCAATGCGATGTAGAAGGTTTAGCTACAAATCCATGCGACACAAGTGATTTAGCTTCAGATACTTGCGATATAAGTGATATAGCTTCAAATGCAGACGAAACAAACGAGTTAAGATTCATGTTCAAGCGAAACACATGATTAAGCTTCAAATAAATGCGAAAGACAAGATATAGGTTCAAATTCATGCACAAACACGTGGTTTAGATTGAAAATCCTGCGAAACAAGTGGTTTAGCTTCTGATACTTGTGACCTACAGGATTTAGCATTAACTGCATGCGAAACAAACGAGTTACCTTCAATTCCATGCGTAACACATGATTAAGCTGCAAATTAATGCGATGTAGAAGGTTTAGCTTCAAATCCATGCGACACAAATGATTTAGCTTCAGATACTTGCGATATAAGTGATATAGCTTCCAATGTAGGGGAAAGAAACGAGTTAGCTTCAAATCCATGCGAAACACATGATTTAGCTGCAAATCAATGCGATGTAGAAGGTTTAGCTTCAAATCCATGCGAAACAAATGATTTAACTTCAAACACTTGGGATATAAGTGATATAGCAACCAATGCAGGCGAAACAAACGAGCTGGCTTCAAATACAAGCGAAGCACATGATTTAGCTGCAAATCAATTCGAAGTAGAAGGATTAGCTTTAAATCCATGCGAAACAAATTGTTCAGCTTCAAATACTTGTGATATACATGATTTAGCTTCAACTGCATGCGAAACAAACGAATTAGCTTCAAATCCATGCGAAACATGATGTAGCTTCAAATCAATGCGAAGTAGAAGGCTTAGCTTCAAATCCATGCGAAACAAATGATTTAGATTCAGATACTTGAGATGTAAGTTATATAGCTTCAAATGCGGGCGAAACTAACGAGTTAGCTTCAAATCCATGCGAAACACATGATTTAGCTTCAAATCAATGCGATGTAGAAGGTTTAGCTTCAAATCCATGCGAATCAAATGATTCAGCTTCAAATTCATGCGGAACAAATGATTCAGCTTCAAATCAATGCGAAGTAGCAGGATCAGCTTCAAATCCATGCGATTCAAATGGTTTAGCTTCAAATACATGTGATATACATGATTTAGCTTCAACTGCATTCTAAACAAACGAGTTAGCTTCAAATCCATTTGAAACTCATGATTTTGTTTCTAATCAATGCGAAGTAGAAACCTGATTTTAGGATCGATGCGAAACAAATGGTTTAGCTTCAACTCAATACGAAGTAGAAGGATTAGCATCAAATCCATTCGAAACACATGATTTATCTTCAAATCAATGCGAAGTAGAAGGTTTCGCTTCAAATCCATGCGAAACAAATGATTTAGCTTCCGATACTAGCGATATAGGTGATATAGCTTCAGATGCAGACGAAACAAACGAGTTAGCTTCAAATGCAAGCAAAACACATGATTTAGCTTCAAATCAACGCGATGTAGAAGGTTTAGCTTCAAATCCAAGTAAAACACATGATTTAGCTTGAAATTAATGCGATGTAGAAGGATTAGCTTCACAACCTTGCGAAGCAAATGATTGAGCTTCAAACACTTGGGATATAGGTGATATAAGTTCAAATGCAGGCAAAACTAACGAGTCAGCTTCAAATCCAAGCAAAACAAATGATTTAGCCGCAAATCAATGCGATGTAGAAGTTTTAGCTTCAAATCCATGCGAAACAAATGATTTAGCTTCAAACAATTGAGATATAAGTGATATAGCTTCAAATGCAGCCGAAACAAACGAGTTAGCTTCAAATCCAAGCGAATCACATGATTTAGCTTCAAATCCAAGCGAATCACATGATTTAGCTTCAAATCAATGCGATGTAGAAGGTGTAGCTTCAAATCCATGCGAAACAAATGATTTAGCTTCAAACAATTTTGATATAAGTCATATAGCTTCAAATGCGGACGAATCAAACGAGTTAGCTCCAAATCCAAGAAATCACATGATTTAGCTTCAAATCAATGCGTTGTAGAAGGTTTAGCTTCAAATCCATGCGAAACAAATGATTTAGCTTCAAACAATTGGGATATAAGTGATATAGCTTCAAATGCAGGCGAAACTAACGAGTTAGCTTCAAAATCCATGCGATGCACATGATTTAGCTTCAAATCAATGCGAGGTAGAAGGCTTATCTTGAAATCCATGAGAAACAAATGATTTAGGTTCAGATACTTGCGATATAAGTGATATAGCTTCAAATGCAGACGAAAGAAATGAGTTAGATTCAAATCGAAGCGAAACACATGATTTAGAGTCAACTCAATGCGATGTAGATGGTTTAGCTTCAAATCCAAGCGGAACACGTGATTTAGCTTCAAATCAATGAGATGTAGAATGTTTAGATTCAAATCCATGCGACGCAAATGATTTGGCTTCAAATACTTGCGATATAAGTGACATAGCTTCAAATGCAGACGAAACAAACGAGTTAGCTTCAAATACAAGCGAAAGACATGATTTAGATTCAAATCAATATGATGTAGAAGGTTTTACTTCAAATCCATGCGAAACAAATGATTTAGCTTCAGATACTTGCGATATATGTGATATAGCTTCAAATGCAGACGAAACAAACGACTTAGCTTCAAATCCATGCGAAACACATGATTTAGCAGCAAATCAATGCGATGTAGAAGGTTTAGCTACAAATCAATGCGAAACAAATGATTTAGCTTCAGATACTAGCGATATATGTGATATAGCTTCAAATGCAGACGAAACAAACGACTTAGCTTCAAATCCATGCAAAACACATGATTAAGCTTCAAACAATTGGGATATAAGTGATATAGCTTCAAATGCGGACGAATCAAACGAGTTAGCTTCAAAATCCATGCGATACACATGATTTAGCTTCAAATCAATGCGAGGTAGAAGGCTTATCTTGAAATCCATGTGAAACAAGTGATTTAGGTTCAGATACTTGCGATATAAGTCATATAGCTTCAAATGCATGGGAAACAAACGAGTTAGCATCAAATCCATGCAAAACACATGATTTAGCTGCAAATCAATGCGATGCAGAAGGTTTAGCTTCAAATCCAAGCGGAACACGTGATTTAGCTTCAAATCAACGCGATGTAGAAGGTTTATCTTCAAATCCACGCGAAACAAATGATTTAGCTTCAAACACTTGGGATATAAGTGATATAGCTTCAAATGCAGACGAATCAAACGAGTTCGCTTCAAATCCATTCGATACATATCATTTAACTTCAAATCTATACGAAGTAGAAGGCTTAGCTACAAATTCATGCGAAACAAATGATTTAGATTCAGATACTTGCGATATAAGTGATATAGCTTCAAATGCAGGGGAAACAATCGAGTTAGCATCAAATCCAAGCGAAACACATGATTTAGCTTCAATTCAACGCGATGTAGAAGTTTTATCTTCAAATCCACGCGAAACAAATGATTTAGCTTCAAACACTTGGGATATAAGTGATATAGCTTCAAATGCAGACGAATCAAACGAGTTAGCTTCAAATCCATTCGATACATATCATTTAACTTCAAATCGATGCGAAGTAGAAGGCTTAGCTTCAAAGCAATGCGAAGTAGAAGGCTTAGCTCCAAATCCATGCGAAACAAATGATTCAGCTTCAAATCAATGCGAAGTAGAAGGTTCAGCTTCAAATCCATGCGATTCAAATGGTTTAGCTTCAAATACATGTGATATACATGATTTAGCTTCAACTGCATTCTAAACAAACGAGTTAGCTTCAAATCCATTCGAAACTCATGATTTTGCTTCTAATCAATGCGAAGTAGAAACCTGATTTTAGGATCAATGCGAAACAAATGGTTTAGCTTCAACTCAATACGAAGTAGAAGGCTAGGTTTCAAATCCATGCGAAACGTATAGTATGGAATCAAATACTTGTTTTATTCATGATTTAGCTTCAACTGCATGCGAAACAAACGAATTAGGTTCAAATTCAACCGAAACACACAATTTAGCTTCAAATCAATGCGAAGTAGAAGGCTTACCTTCAAAGCAATGCGACATAAATGATTTAGCATCATATACATGCGATATAAGTGATATAGCTTCAACTGCAGGGGAAACAAACGTGTTAGCATCAAATACATGCAAAACACATGATTTGGCGTCAAATCATTGCGATGTAGATGGTTTAACTTCAAATCCATGCGAAACAAATGATTTAGCTTCAATCACATGGGCTATAAGTGATATAGCTTCAAATGCAGACGAATCAAACGAGTTAGCTACAAATCCATGCGAAACACATGATTGAGCAGCAAATCAATTCGAAGTAGAAGGATTAGCTCCAAATCCATGAGAAACAAAAGGTTTAGCTACAAATACTTGTGATATACGTTATTTATATTCAACTGCATGTGCAACAAACGAATTCGCTTCAAATCCATGCGAAACACATGATTTATCTGCTAATCAATGCGATGTAGAAGATTTAGCTTCAAATCCAAGCGAAACACATGATTCAGAACAGGAACTTGCGATATAAGTGATATAGTTTCAAATGCAGACGAATCAAACGATTTAGCTTCAAAATCCGTGAGATACACATGATTTAGCTGCAAATCAATGCGATGTAGAAGGTGTAGCTTTAAATCCATGCGAAACAAATGATTTAGATTCAGATACTTGAAATATAAGTTATATAGCTTCAAATGCAGGCGAAACTAACGAGTTAGATTCAAATCCATGCGAAACACATGATTTAGCTGCAAATCCATGCGTTGTAGATGATTTAGAATCAAATCCGTGCGAAAGAAATGATTTAGCATCAGATACTTGCGATATAAGTGATATAGCTTCAACTGCAGGGGAAACAAACGTGTTAGCATCAAATACATGCAAAACACATGATTTAGCGTCAAATCATTGCGATGTAGATGGTTTAGATTCAAATCCATGCGAAACAAATGATTTAGCTTCAATCATATGGGATATAAGTGATATAGCTTCAAATGCAGACGAATCAAACGAGGTAGCTTCAGATCCATGCGAAACACATGATTTAACTGCAAATCAATGCGATGTAGAAGGATTAGCTTCAAATTCATGCGAAACAAATGATTCAGCTTCAGATACTTGCGATATATGTGATATAGCTACAACTGCAGACGAAACAACCGAGTTAGCTTCAAATCTATGCTATGTAGAAGGTTTAGCTTCAAATCCATGCGAAACAAATGATTTAGATTCAGATACTTGCGATATAAGTGATATAGCTTCAAATTCCGTCGAAACTAACGAGTTAGCATCAAATCCAAGCAAAACACATGATTTAGCTTTAATCAGTGCGATGTAGAATGTTTAGCTTCAAATCCATGCGAAATAAATTGTTTAGCTACAAATACTTGTGATATACGTTATTTAGATTCAACTGCATGCGCAACAAACGAATTAGCTTCAAATCCATGTGAAACCCATGATTTAGCAGCAAATCAATGGGATGTAGAATGTTTAGCTTCAAATCCATGAGAAACAAATGATTTAGCTTCAAACACTTGGGATATAAGTGATATAGCTTCAAATGCAGACGAATCAAACGAGTTAGCTTCAAATCCATGCGATACATTTCATTTAGCTTCAAATCGATACAAAGTAGGAGGCTTAGCTTCAAATCCATGCGAAACAAATGATTTAGCTTCAAACACTTGAGATATAAGTGATATTTCTTAAAATGCAGACGAAACAAACGAGTTAGCTTCAAATCCAAGCGAAACACATGATTTAGCTTCAAATCAATGCGATGTAGAAGGTTTAGCTTCAAATCAATGCGATGTAGAAGGTTTAGATTCAAATCCATGCGAAACAAATGATTTAGCTTCAAACAATTGGGATATAAGAGATATAGCTTCAAATGCTGACGAATCAAACGAGTTAGCTTCAAAATCCATGCGATACATATCATTTAACTTCAAATCGATACGAAGTAGAAGGCTTAGCTCCAAATCCATGCGAAACAAATGATTTAGATTCAGATACTTGCGATATAAGTGATATAGCTGCAAATGCATTCGAAAAAAACGAGTTAGCTTCAAATCCATGCGAAACACATGATTTAGCTGCAAATCCATGCGATGTAGAAGATTTATCTTCAAATCCATGCAAAACAAATGATTTAGCATCAGATACTTGCGATATAACTGATATAGCTTCAAATGCAGGGGAAGCAAACGAGTTAGAATCAAATCCATGCAAAACACATGATTTTGCTTCAAATCAATGCGATGCAGAAGGTTTAGCTTCAAATCCATGCGAAACAATTGATTTAGCTTCAAACACTTGAGATATAAGTGATATAGCTTCAAATGCAGCCAAAACAAACGAGTTAGCTTCAAATACAAGCGAATCACATGATTTAGCTTCAAATCAATGCGATGTAGAAGGTTTAGATTCAAATCGATACGATGTAGAAGGCTTAGCTTCAAATCCATGCGATACAAATGATTTAGATTCAGATACTTGCGATATAAGTGATATAGCTGCAAATGCATTCGAAAAAAACGAGTTAGCTTCAAATCCATGCGAAACACATGATTTAGCTGCAAATCCATGCGATGTAGAAGATTTATTTTCAAATCCATGCAAAACAAATGATTTAGCATCAGATACTTGCGATATAACTGATATAGCTTCAAATGCAGTGGAAGCAAACGAGTTAGCATCAAATCCATGCAAAACACATGATTTTGCTTCAAATCGATGCGATGCAGAAGGTTTAGCTTCAAATCCATGCGAAACACATGATTTAGCTGCAAATCCATGGTTTTGTAGAAGATTTATCTTCAAATCCATGCAAAACAAATGATTTAGCATCAGATACTTGCGATATAACTGATATAGCTTCAAATGCAGTGGAAGCAAACGAGTTAGCATCAAATCCATGCAAAACACATGATTTTGCTTCAAATCAATGCGATGCAGAAGCTTCAGCTTCAAATCCATGCGATACAAATGATTTAGCTTCAAACACTTGCGATATAAGTGATATAGCTTCAAAAGCGGTAGAAACAAACGAGGTAGCTTCAATTCCATGCGAGACACATGTTTTAGCTTAAAATCAATGCCATGTAAAAGGTTTAGCTTCAAATCCATACGAAACACATGATTTAGCTTCAAATCAATTCGAAGGACAAGGCTTAGATTCAAATCCATGCGAAACAAATGATTTAGCTTCAAATGAATGCGAAGTAGAAGGCTTAGCTTCAAATCCATGCAAAACAAATGGTTTAGCTACAAATACTTGTGATATACGTTATTTAGCTACACCTGCATTCGAAACAAACGAGTTAGCTTCAAATCCATGTGATACACATGATTTAGCTTCAAATACTTGCGATATAAGTGATATAGCTTCAAAAGCTGTAGGAACAAACGAGGTAGCTTCAATTCCATGCGAGTCACATGATTTAGCTTCAAATCAATGCGATGTAGAAGATTTAGCTTCAAATCCAAGCGATTCATATGATTTAGCTTCAAACTCTTGGGGTATAAGTGATATAGCTTCAAATGCAGACTAATCAAACGAGTTAGCTTCAAAATCCACGCGATACACATGATTTAGCTTCAAATACTTGCGATATAAGTGATGTAGATTCAACTGCAGGCGAAACGAACGAGTTAGCTTCAAATCCATGCGAAACACATGATTTAGCTTCAAATGAACGCGAAACACATGGTATACCTCCGTATTTTTGCGAAACAAATGCGTTAGCTTTAGATACTTGTGATAAACATGATTTAGAATCAACTGCACGTGAAACAAACGAGTAGAGCTTCAAAACCCAGCGAAACACATGATTATGCTTTAAATCAATGCAAACTAGAAGGCTTAACTTCAAATCCAAGCGAAACACATAATATAGCGACAAATCAATTCGAAGTATAAGGCTTAGATTCAAATCCGTGCGGAGCAAATGATTTCGGAATGAAATACTTGCGATATATGTGATATAGCTTCAATGCATTCGAAAAAAACGAGTTAGCTTCAAATCCATGCGAATCAAATGGTTTAGCTTCAAATACTTGTGATATACGTTATTTGGATTTAACTGCATGCGCAACGAACGAGTTAGCTTCAAAACCATGCGAAACACATGTTTTAGCTGCAAATCAATGCGATATAGAAGGTTCAGCTTCAAAACAATAACAGGTAGAAGTTTTAGCTTCAAATCAATAGAATGTAGAAGGTTTAGCTTCAAATCAATGCGATGTAGAAGGTTTAGCTTCAAATCCATACGAAACACATGATTTAGCTTGAAATCAATTCGAAGGACCAGGCTTAGATTCAAATCCATGCGAAACAGATGGTTTAGCTGCAAATCAATGCGATGTAGAAGGTTTAGCTTCAAATCCATGCGATACACTAGATTTAGCTTCAAATCAATGCGATGTAGAAGGTTCTGGTTCAAATCCATACGACACATATAATTTAGCTTCAAATACTTGCGATATAAGTGATACTGCTTCAAAAGCTGGAGGAACAAACGAAGTAGCTTCAATTCCATGCGAAACAAATGATTTAGCTTCAAATCAATGCGAAGTAGAAGGCTTAGCTTCAAATTCATGCGAAACAAATGGTTTAGCTACAAATTCTTTTGATATCCATTATATAGCTATAACTGCATGCGAAACAAACGAGTTAGCATCAAATCCATGCGAAACACATGATTAAGCTTCAAATCAATGCGATGTAGAAGGTTTAGCTTCAAATCCATGCAAAATACGTGATTTAACTTCCAATTAATGCGAAGTAGAAGGCTTAGGTCCAAATCAGTGCGAATCAAATGGATTAGCTTCAAATACTTGTGATATACGTTATTTAGATTTAACTGCATGCGCAACGAACGAGTTAGCTTCAAATCCATGCGAAACACATGATTTAGCTGCAAATCAATGCGATGAAGAAGGTTTAGCTTCAAATCCATGCGAAACAAATGATATAGCTTCAAACACTTGGGGTGTAAGTGATATAGCTTCAAATGAAGACTAATCAAACGAGTTAGCATCAAAATCCACGCGATACACATGATTTAGCTTCAAATACTAGCGATATAAGTAATGTAGATTCAACTGCAGGCGAAACGAACGAGTTAGCTTCAAATCCATGCGAAACACTTGATTTAGCTGCAAATCAATGCCATGTAGAAGGTTTAGCTTCAAAACAATAGGAGGTAGAAGGTTTAGCTTCAAATCAATAGAATGTAGAAGGTTTAGCTTCAAATCGATGCGACACAAATGATTTAGCATCAGATACATGCGATATAAGTGATATAACTACAAATGAATTCGAAACAAACGAGTTAGCTTCAACTCCATGCGAAACACATAATTTAGCTTCAAATCAATGCGATGTAGAAGGTTTAGCTTCAAATCCATTCGAAGCAAATGGTTTAGGTATAAATAATTGTGATGTACGATATTTATATTTAACTGCATGCGCAACGAATGAGTTAGCTTCAAATCCAAGCGAAACACGTGATTTAGCTTCAAATCAATGCGATGTAGAAGGTTTAGCTTCAAATCCATACGAAACACATGATTTAGCTTCAAATCAATTCGAAGGACAAGGCTTAGATTCAAATCCATGCGAAACAAATGATTTAGCTTCAAATCAATGCGATGTAGAAGGTTTAGCTTCAAATCCATGCGATACACAAGGTTTAGCTTCAAATCAATGCGATGTAGTACGTGCAGCTTCAAATCCATGCGGCACATATGATTTAGCTTCAAATACTTGCGATATAAGTGACATAGTTTCCAATGGAGGCGAAACGAACGAGTAAGCTTCAAATCCATGCGAGACACATGACTTAGCTTCAAATCAATGCGATGTAGAAGGTTTAGCTTCAAATCCACGCGAATCATATGATTTAGCTTCAAATCCAAGCGATTCATATGATTTAGCTTCAAACTCTTGGGGTATAAGTGATATAGCTTCAAATGCAGACTAATCAAACGAGTTAGCTTCAAAATCCACGCGATACACATGATTTAGCTTCAAATACTTGCGATATAAGTGATGTAGATTCAACTGCAGGCGAAACGAACGAGTTAGCTTCAAATCCATGCGAAACACATGATTTAGCTTCAAATGAACGCGAAACACATGGTATACCTCCGTATTTTTGCGAAACAAATGCGTTAGCTTTAGATACTTGTGATAAACATGATTTAGAATCAACTGCACGTGAAACAAACGAGTAGAGCTCCAAAACCCAGCGAAACACATGATTATGCTTTAAATCAATGCAAACTAGAAGGCTTAACTTCAAATCCAAGCGAAACACATAATATAGCGACAAATCGATTCGAAGTATAAGGCTTAGATTCTAATCCGTGCGAAGCAAATGATTTCGGAATGAAATACTTGCGATATATGTGATATAGCTTCAATGCAGGCGAAACAAACGAGTTAGCTTCAAATCCATGAGAAACACATGATTTAGCTTTAAATCGATGCGAAGTAGAGGGCTTAGCTTCAATCCATGCGCAACAAATGGTTTAGCTTCAAATACTTGTGATATACATGACTTAGCTTCAACTGCATGCGAAACAAACGAGTCAGCTTCAAATCCAAGCGCAGTAGATGGCTTGGCTTCAAATCCATGCGAAACGAATGGTTTAGCTACAAATTCTTGTGATATCCATTATATAGCTATAACTGCATGCGAAACAAACGAGTTAGCATCAAATCCATGCGAAACACATGATTAAGCTTCAAATCAATGCGATGTAGAAGGTTTAGCTTCAAATCCATGCAAAATACGTGATTTAACTTCCAATTAATGCGAAGTAGAAGGCTTAGGTTCAAATCCGTGCGAATCAAATGGTTTAGCTTCAAATACTTGTGATATACGTTATTTAGATTTAACTGCATGCGCAACGAACGAGTTAGCTTCAAATCCATGCGAAACACATGATTTAGCTGCAAATCAATGCGATGAAGAAGGTTTAGCTTCAAATCCATGCGAAACAACTGATATAGCTTCAAACACTTGGGGTGTAAGTGATATAGCTTCAAATGAAGACTAATCAAACGAGTTAGCATCAAAATCCACGCGATACACATGATTTAGCTTCAAATACTAGCGATATAAGTAATGTAGATTCAACTGCAGGCGAAACGAACGAGTTAGCTTCAAATCCATGCGAAACACTTGATTTAGCTGCAAATCAATGCCATGTAGAAGATTTAGCTTCAAAACAATAGGAGGTAGAAGGTTTAGCTTCAAATCAACAGAATGTAGAAGGTTTAGCTTCAAATCCATGCGACACAAATGATTTAGCATCAGATACATGCGATATAAGTGATATAACTACAAATGAATGCGAAACAAACGAGTTAGCTTCAACTCCATGCGAAACACATAATTTAGCTTCAAATCAATGCGATGTAGAAGGTTTAGCTTCAAATCCATTCGAAGCAAATGGTTTAGGTATAAATAATTGTGATATACGATATTTACATTTAACTGCATGCGAAACGAACGAGTTAGCTTCAAATCCAAGCGAAACACGTGATTTAGCTTCAAATCAATGCGATGTAGAAGGTTTAGCTTCAAATCCATACGATACACATGATTTAGCTTCAAATCAATTCGAAGGACAAGGCTTAGATTCAAATCCATGCGAAACAAATGATTTAGCTTCAAATCAATGCGATGTAGAAGGTTCAGCTTCAAATCCATACGAAACACATGATTTAGCTTCAAATCAATTCGAAGGACAAGGCTTAGATTCAAATCCATGCGAAACAAATGATTTAGCTTCAAATCAATGCGAAGTAGAAGGCTTAGCTTCAAATTCATGGGAAGAAATGGTTTAGCTACAAATACTTGTGATATACATTATTTAGCTACAACTGCATGCGAAACAAACGAGGTAGCATCAAATCCATGCGATACACATGATTTAGCTTCAAATCAAAGCGATGTAGAAGGCTTAGCTTCAAATCCATGCGATACACAAGATTTAGCTTCAAATCAATGCGATGTAGTTGGTTCAGCTTCAAATCCATGCGATATAAATGATATAGCTTCAAAAGCAGGAGAAACAAACGAGGTAGCTTCAATTCCATGCGAAACAAATGATTTAGCTTCAAATCAATGCGAAGTAGAAGGCGTAGCTTCAAATCCATGCGAAAAAAATGGTTTAGCTACAAATACTTGTGATGTACATTATTTAGCTACAACTGCATGCGAAGTTAACGAGTTAGCTTCAAATCCATGCGAAACACACGATTTATCATCAAATCAATGCGATGTAGAAGGTTTAGCTTCAAATCAATAAGAGGTACAAGGTTTAGCTTCAAATCAATAGAATATAGAAGGTTTAACTTCAAATCAATGCGATGTAGGAGGTTTAGCTTCAAATCCATACGAAACACATGATTTAGCTTCAAATCAATTCGAAGGACAAGGCTTAGATTCAAATCCTTTCGAAACAAATGATTTAGCTTCAAATCAATGCGATGTAGAAGGTTTAGCTTCAAATCCATGCGATACACAAGGTTTAGCTTCAAATCAATGCGATGTAGTACGTGCAGCTTCAAATCCATGCGGCACATATGATTTAGCTTCAAATACTTGCGATATAAGTGACATAGTTTCCAATGGAGGCGAAACGAACGAGTAAGCTTCAAATCCATGCGAGACACATGACTTAGCTTGAAATCAATGCGATGTAGAAGGTTTAGCTTCAAATCCACGCGAATCATATGATTTAGCTTCAAATCCAAGCGATTCATATGATTTAGCTTCAAACTCTTGGGGTATAAGTGATATAGCTTCAAATGCAGACTAATCAAACGAGTTAGCTTCAAAATCCACGCGATACACATGATTTAGCTTCAAATACTTGCGATATAAGTGATGTAGATTCAACTGCAGGCGAAACGAACGAGTTAGCTTCAAATCCATGCGAAACACATGATTTAGCTTCAAATGAACGCGAAACACATGGTATACCTCCGTATTTTTGCGAAACAAATGCGTTAGCTTTAGATACTTGTGATAAACATGATTTAGAATCAACTGCACGTGAAACAAACGAGTAGAGCTCCAAAACCCAGCGAAACACATGATTATGCTTTAAATCAATGCAAACTAGAAGGCTTAACTTCAAATCCAAGCGAAACACATAATATAGCGACAAATCAATTCGAAGTATAAGGCTTAGATTCTAATCCGTGCGAAGCAAATGATTTCGGAATGAAATACTTGCGATATATGTGATATAGCTTCAATGCAGGCGAAACAAACGAGTTAGCTTCAAATCCATGAGAAACACATGATTTAGCTTTAAATCGATGCGAAGTAGAGGGCTTAGCTTCAATCCATGCGCAACAAATGGTTTAGCTTCAAATACTTGTGATATACATGACTTAGCTTCAACTGCATGCGAAACAAACGAGTCAGCTTCAAATCCAAGCGCAGTAGATGGCTTGGCTTCAAATCCATGCGAAACGAATGGTTTAGCTACAAATTCTTGTGATATCCATTATATAGCTATAACTGCATGCGAAACAAACGAGTTAGCTTCAAATCCATACGAAACACATGATTTAGCTTCAAATCAATTCGAAGGACAAGGCTTAGATTCAAATACATGCGAAACAAATGATTTAGCTTCAAATCAATGCGAAGTAGAAGGCTTAGCTTCAAATCCATGCAAAACAAATGGTTTAGATACAAATACTTGTGATATACATTATTTAGCTACAACTGCATGCGAAACAAACGAGTTAGCTTCAAATCCATGCGATACACATGATTTAGCTTCAAATACTTGCGATATAAGTGATATAGCTTCAAAAGCTGTAGGAACAAACGAGGTAGCTTCAATTCCATTCGAGACACATGATTTAGCTTCAAGTCAATGCGATGTAGAAGGTTTAGCTTCAAATCCATGCGAAACACATTATTTAGCTGCAAATCAGTGCGAAGTAGAAGGGTCGGGTTCAAATCAATGCGATTCAAATGGTTCATCTTCAAATACTTGTGAAAGACATGATTTAGCTTCAACTGCATGTGAAACACATGATTTAGCTTCAAATCAATGCGATGTAGAAGGTTTAGCTTCAAATCCATGCAAAACACGTGATTTAACTTCCAATTAATGCGAAGTAGAAGGCTTAGCATGAAATCCATGCGAAATAAATGCTTTAGCTACAAATACTTGTGATATACGTTATTTAGATTTAACTGCATGCGCAACGAAAGAGTTAGCTTCAAATCCACGCGAAACACATGACTTAGCTGCAAATCAATGCGATGAAGAAGGTTTAGCTTCAAATCCATGCGAAACAAATGATTTAGCTTCAAATCAATGCGAAGTAGAAGGCTTAGCTTCAAATTCATGCGAAACAAATGGTTTAGCTACAAATACTTGTGATATCCATTATATAGCTACAACTGCATGCGAAACAAACGAGTTAGCATCAAATCCATGCGAAACACATGATTAAGCTTCAAATTAATGCGATGTAGTTGGTTTGCTTCAAATCCATGCGATACACAAGATTTAGCTTCAAATCAATGCGATGTAGTAGGTTCAGCTTCAAATCCATGCAATATAAATCATATAGCTTCAAAAGCAGGAGGAACAAACGAGGTAGCTTCAATTACATGCGAAACAAATGATTTAGCTTCAAATCAATGCGAAGTAGAAGGCGTAGCTACAAATCCATGCGAAAAAAATGGTTTAGCTACAAATACTTGTGATATACATTATTTAGCTACAACTGCATGCGAAACTAACGAGTTAGCTTCAAATCCATGCGAAACACACGATTTATCTTCAAATCAATGCGATGTAGAAGGCTTAGCTTCAAATGCATGCGATACACAAGATTTAGCTTCAAATCAATGCGATGTAGTAGGTTCAGCTTCAAATCCATGCGACACATATGGTTTAGCTTCAAATACTTGCGATATAAGTGATATAGCTTCAAAAGCTGTAGGAACAAACGAAGTAGCTTCAATTCCATGCGAGACACATGATTTAGCTTAAAATCAATGCGATGTAGAAGGTTCAGCTTCAAATCCATGCGGCACACATGATTTAGCTTCAAATATTTGCGATATAAGTGATATAGTTTCAAATGGAGGCGAAACGAACGAGTTAGCTTCAAATCCATGCGAAACACATGTTTTAGCTGCAAATCAATGCGATGTAGAAGGTTTAGCTTCAAATCCATGCGAAACACATTATTTAGCTGCAAATCAGTGCGAAGTAGAAGGGTCGGGTTCAAATCAATGCGATTCAAATGGTTCATCTTCAAATACTTGTGAAAGACATGATTTAGCTTCAACTGCATGTGAAACACATGATTTAGCTTCAAATCAATGCGATGTAGAAGGTTTAGCTTCAAATCCATGCAAAACACGTGATTTAACTTCCAATTAATGCGAAGTAGAAGGCTTAGCATGAAATCCATGCGAAATAAATGCTTTAGCTTCAAATACTTGTGATATACGTTATTTAGATTTAACTGCATGCGCAACGAAAGAGTTAGCTTCAAATCCATGCGAAACACATGATTTAGCTGCAAATCAATGCGATGAAGAAGGTTTAGCTTCAAATCCATGCGAAACAAATGATTTAGCTTCAAATCAATGCGATGTAGTTGGTTTGCTTCAAATCCATGCGATACACAAGATTTAGCTTCAAATCAATGCGATGTAGTAGGTTCAGCTTCAAATCCATGCAATATAAATCATATAGCTTCAAAAGCAGGAGGAACAAACGAGGTAGCTTCAATTACATGCGAAACAAATGATTTAGCTTCAAATCAATGCGAAGTAGAAGGCGTAGCTACAAATCCATGCGAAAAAAATGGTTTAGCTACAAATACTTGTGATATACATTATTTAGCTACAACTGCATGCGAAACTAACGAGTTAGCTTCAAATCCATGCGAAACACACGATTTATCTTCAAATCAATGCGATGTAGAAGGCTTAGCTTCAAATGCATGCGATACACAAGATTTAGCTGCAAATCAATGCGATGTAGTAGGTTCAGCTTCAAATCCATGCGACACATATGATTTAGCTTCAAATACTTGCGATATAAGTGATATAGCTTCAAAAGCTGTAGGAACAAACGAAGTAGCTTCAATTCCATGCGAGACACATGATTTAGCTTAAAATCAATGCGATGTAGAAGGTTTAGCTTCAAATCCATACGATACACATGATTTAGCTTCAAATCAAATCGATGGACAAGGCTTAGATTCAAATCCATGCGAAACAAATGATTTAGCTTCAAATCAATGCGAAGTAGAAGGCTAAGCTTTAAATCCATGCAAAACAAATGGTTTAGCTACAAATACTTGTGACATACATTATTTAGCTACAAGTGCATGCGGAATGAACGAGTTAGCTTCAAATCCATGCGATTCACATGATTTAGCTTCAAATCAATGCGATGTAGAAGGCTTTGCTTCAAATCCATGCGATACACAAGATTTAGCTTCAAATCAATGCGATGTAGTAGGTTCAGCTTCAAATCCATGCGACACATATGATTTAGCTTCAAATACTTGCGATATAAGTGATACAGCTTCAAAAGCTGGAGGGACATACGAGGTAGATTCAATTCCATGCGAAACAAATGATTTAGCTTCAAATCAATGCGAAGTAGAAGGCGTAGCTACAAATCCATGCGAAAAAAATGGTTTAGCTACAAATACTTGTGATATAAATTATTTAGCTACAACTGCATGCGAAACTAACGAGTTAGCTTCAAATCCATGCGAAACACACGATTTATCTTCAAATCAATGCGATGTAGAAGGCTTAGATTCAAATCCCTGCGAAACAAATGATTTAGCTTCAAATGAATGCGAAGTAGAAGGCTTAGATTCAAATCCATGCAAAACAAATGGTTTAGCTACAAATCAATGCGATGTAGAAGGTTTAGCTTCAAATCCATGCGAGACACATGATTTAGCTTAAAATCAATGCGATGTAGAAGGTTTAGCTTCAAATCCATACGAAACACATGATTTAGCTTCAAATCAATTCGAAGGACAAGACTTAGATTCAAATCCATGCGAAACAAATGATTTAGCTTCAAATGAATGCGAAGTAGAAGGCTTAGATTGAAATCCATGCAAAACAAATGGTTTAGCTACAAATCAATGCGATGTAGAAGGTTTAGCTTCAAATCCATGCGAAACACATGATTTAGCTGCAAATCAATGCGATCTATAAGGTTTAGATTCAAATCCGTGCGATACACTAGATTTAGCATCAAATCAATGCGATGTAGTAGGTTCAGCTTCAAATCCATGCGACACATATGATTTAGCTTCCAATACTTGCGATATAAGTGATATAGCTTCAAAAGCTGTAGGAACAAACGAGGTAGCTTCAATTCCATGCGAGACACATGATTTAGCTTAAAATCAATGCGATGTAGAAGGTTTAGCTTCAAATCCATACGAAACACATGATTTAGCTTCAAATCAATTCGAAGGACAAGGCTTAGATTCAAATCCATGCGAAACAAATGGTTTAGCTACAAATACTTGTGATATACATTATTTAGCTACAACTGCATGCGAAACGAACGAGTTAGCTTCAAATCCATGCGATACACATGATTTAGCTTCAAATCATGCGATGCAGAAGGCTTAGCTTCAAATCCATGCGATACACAAGATTTAGCTCCAAATCAATGCGATGTAGAAGGTTCTGCTTCAAACCCATACGACCCATATGATTTAGCTTCAAATACTTGCGATATAAGTGATACAGGTTCAAAAGCTGGAGGGACATACGAGGTAGATTCAATTCCATGCGAAACAAATGATTTAGCTTCAAATCAATGCGAAGTAGAAGGCGTAGCTACAAATCCATGCGAAAAAAATGGTTTAGCTACAAATACTTGTGATATAAATTATTTAGCTACAACTGCATGCGAAACTAACAAGTTAGCTTCAAATCCATGCGAAACACACGATTTATCTTCAAATCAATGCGATGTAGAAGGCTTAGATTCAAATCTCTGCGAAACAAATGATTTAGCTTCAAATGAATGCGAAGTAGAAGGCTTAGATTCAAATCCATGCAAAACAAATGGTTTAGCTACAAATCAATGCGATGTAGAAGGTTTAGCTTCAAATCCATGCGAGACACATGATTTAGCTTAAAATCAATGCGATGTAGAAGGTTTAGCTTCAAATCCATACGAAACACATGATTTAGCTTCAAATCAATTCGAAGGACAAGACTTAGATTCAAATCCATGCGAAACAAATGATTTAGCTTCAAATGAATGCGAAGTAGAAGGCTTAGATTGAAATCCATGCAAAACAAATGGTTTAGCTACAAATCAATGCGATGTAGAAGGTTTAGCTTCAAATCCATGCGAAACACATGATTTAGCTGCAAATCAATGCGATCTATAAGGTTTAGATTCAAATCCGTGCGATACACTAGATTTAGCATCAAATCAATGCGATGTAGTAGGTTCAGCTTCAAATCCATGCGACACATATGATTTAGCTTCCAATACTTGCGATATAAGTGATATAGCTTCAAAAGCTGTAGGAACAAACGAGGTAGCTTCAATTCCATGCGAGACACATGATTTAGCTTAAAATCAATGCGATGTAGAAGGTTTAGCTTCAAATCCATACGAAACACATGATTTAGCTTCAAATCAATTCGAAGGACAAGGCTTAGATTCAAATCCATGCGAAACAAATGGTTTAGCTACAAATACTTGTGATATACATTATTTAGCTACAACTGCATGCGAAACGAACGAGTTAGCTTCAAATCCATGCGATACACATGATTTAGCTTCAAATCATGCGATGCAGAAGGCTTAGCTTCAAATCCATGCGATACACAAGATTTAGCTCCAAATCAATGCGATGTAGAAGGTTCTGCTTCAAACCCATACGACCCATATGATTTAGCTTCAAATACTTGCGATATAAGTGATACAGGTTCAAAAGCTGGAGGGACATACGAGGTAGATTCAATTCCATGCGAAACAAATGATTTAGCTTCAAATCAATGCGAAGTAGAAGGCGTAGCTACAAATCCATGCGAAAAAAATGGTTTAGCTACAAATACTTGTGATATAAATTATTTAGCTACAACTGCATGCGAAACTAACGAGTTAGCTTCAAATCCATGCGAAACACACGATTTATCTTCAAATCAATGCGATGTAGAAGGCTTAGATTCAAATCTCTGCGAAACAAATGATTTAGCTTCAAATGAATGCGAAGTAGAAGGCTTAGATTCAAATCCATGCAAAACAAATGGTTTAGCTACAAATCAATGCGATGTAGAAGGTTTAGCTTCAAATCCATGCGAGACACATGATTTAGCTTAAAATCAATGCGATGTAGAAGGTTTAGCTTCAAATCCATACGAAACACATGATTTAGCTTCAAATCAATTCGAAGGACAAGACTTAGATTCAAATCCATGCGAAACAAATGATTTAGCTTCAAATGAATGCGAAGTAGAAGGCTTAGATTGAAATCCATGCAAAACAAATGGTTTAGCTACAAATCAATGCGATGTAGAAGGTTTAGCTTCAAATCCATGCGAAACACATGATTTAGCTGCAAATCAATGCGATCTATAAGGTTTAGATTCAAATCCGTGCGATACACTAGATTTAGCTTCAAATCAATGCGATGTAGAAGGTTTAGCTTCAAATCCATGCGAAACACATGATTTAGATGCAAATCAATGCGATGAAGAAGGTTTAGCTTCAAATCCATGCGATACACTAGATTTAGCTTCAAAACAATTCGATGTAGAAGGATCTGCTTCAATTCCATACGACACATATGATTTAGCTTCAAATACTTGCGATATAAGTGATACAGCTTCAAAAGCTGGAGGAACAAACGAGGTAGCTTCAATTCCATGCGAAACAAATGATTTAGCTTCAAATCAATGCGAAGTAGAAGGCTTAGCTTCAAATTCATGCGAAACAAATGGTTTAGCTACAAATACTTGTGATATACATTATATAGCTACAACTGCATGCGAAACAAACGAGTTAGCATCAAATCCATGCGAAACACATGATTAATCTTCAAATCAATGCGATGTAGATGGTTTGCTTCAAATCCATGCGATACACAAGATTTAGCTTAAAATCAATGCGATGTAGAAGGTTTAGCTTCAAATCCATACGAAACACATGATTTAGCTTCAAATCAATTCGAAGGACAAGGCTTAGATTCTAATCCATGCGAAACAAATGATTTAGCTGCAAATCAATGCGATGTAGAAGGTTTAGCTTCAAATCCACGCGATACACTAGATTTAGCTTCAAATCAATGCGACGTAGAAGGCTTAGCTTCAAATCCATGCGATACACAAGATTTAGCTTCAAATCAATGCGATGTAGTAGGTTCAGCTTCAAATCCATGCGATATAAGTGATATAGTTTTAAATGCAGGAGGAACAAACGAGGTACCTTCAATTCCATGCGAAACAAATGATTTAGCTTCAAATCAATGCGAAGTAGAAGGCTTAGCTTCAAATTCATGGGAAACAAATGGTTTAGCTACAAATCAATGCGAAGTAGAAGGAGTAGCTTAAATCGATGCGAAACAAATGGTTTAGCTACAAATACTTGACATATTCATTATTTAGCTACAACTGCATGCGAAACTACCGAGTTAGCTTCAAATCCATGCGAATCACACGATTTATCTTCAAATCAATGCGATGTAGAAGGTTTAGCTTCAAATCCATGCGAAACACATGATTTAGCTGCAAATCAATGCGATCTATAAGGTTTAGAGTCAAATCCGTGCGATACACTAGATTTAGCATCAAATCAATGCGATGTAGTAGGTTCAGCTTCAAATCCATGCGACACATATGATTTAGCTTCCAATACTTGCGATATAAGTGATATAGCTTCAAAAGCTGTAGGAACAAAGGAGGTAGCTTCAATTCCATGCGAGACACATGATTTAGCTTAAAATCAATGCGATGTAGAAGGTTTAGCTTCAAATCCATACGAAACACATGATTTAGCTTCAAATCAATTCGAAGGACAAGGCTTAGATTCAAATCCATGCGAAACAAATGGTTTAGCTACAAATACTTGTGATATACATTATTTAGCTACAACTGCATGCGAAACGAACGAGTTAGCTTCAAATCCATGCGATACACATGATTTAGCTTCAAATCATGCGATGCAGAAGGCTTAGCTTCAAATCCATGCGATACACAAGATTTAGCTCCAAATCAATGCGATGTAGAAGGTTCTGCTTCAAACCCATACGACCCATATGATTTAGCTTCAAATACTTGCGATATAAGTGATACAGGTTCAAAAGCTGGAGGGACATACGAGGTAGATTCAATTCCATGCGAAACAAATGATTTAGCTTCAAATCAATGCGAAGTAGAAGGCGTAGCTACAAATCCATGCGAAAAAAATGGTTTAGCTACAAATACTTGTGATATAAATTATTTAGCTACAACTGCATGCGAAACTAACGAGTTAGCTTCAAATCCATGCGAAACACACGATTTATCTTCAAATCAATGCGATGTAGAAGGCTTAGATTCAAATCCCTGCGAAACAAATGATTTAGCTTCAAATGAATGCGAAGTAGAAGGCTTAGATTCAAATCCATGCAAAACAAATGGTTTAGCTACAAATCAATGCGATGTAGAAGGTTTAGCTTCAAATCCATGCGAGACACATGATTTAGCTTAAAATCAATGCGATGTAGAAGGTTTAGCTTCAAATCCATACGAAACACATGATTTAGCTTCAAATCAATTCGAAGGACAAGACTTAGATTCAAATCCATGCGAAACAAATGATTTAGCTTCAAATGAATGCGAAGTAGAAGGCTTAGATTGAAATCCATGCAAAACAAATGGTTTAGCTACAAATCAATGCGATGTAGAAGGTTTAGCTTCAAATCCATGCGAAACACATGATTTAGCTGCAAATCAATGCGATCTATAAGGTTTAGATTCAAATCCGTGCGATACACTAGATTTAGCTTCAAATCAATGCGATGTAGAAGGTTTAGCTTCAAATCCATGCGAAACACATGATTTAGATGCAAATCAATGCGATGAAGAAGGTTTAGCTTCAAATCCATGCGATACACTAGATTTAGCTTCAAAACAATTCGATGTAGAAGGATCTGCTTCAATTCCATACGACACATATGATTTAGCTTCAAATACTAGCGATATAAGTGATACAGCTTCAAAAGCTGGAGGAACAAACGAGGTAGCTTCAATTCCATGCGAAACAAATGATTTAGCTTCAAATCAATGCGAAGTAGAAGGCTTAGCTTCAAATTCATGCGAAACAAATGGTTTAGCTACAAATACTTGTGATATACATTATATAGCTACAACTGCATGCGAAACAAACGAGTTAGCATCAAATCCATGCGAAACACATGATTAATCTTCAAATCAATGCGATGTAGATGGTTTGCTTCAAATCCATGCGATACACAAGATTTAGCTTAAAATCAATGCGATGTAGAAGGTTTAGCTTCAAATCCATACGAAACACATGATTTAGCTTCAAATCAATTCGAAGGACAAGGCTTAGATTCTAATCCATGCGAAACAAATGATTTAGCTGCAAATCAATGCGATGTAGAAGGTTTAGCTTCAAATCCACGCGATACACTAGATTTAGCTTCAAATCAATGCGACGTAGAAGGCTTAGCTTCAAATCCATGCGATACACAAGATTTAGCTTCAAATCAATGCGATGTAGTAGGTTCAGCTTCAAATCCATGCGATATAAGTGATATAGTTTTAAATGCAGGAGGAACAAACGAGGTACCTTCAATTCCATGCGAAACAAATGATTTAGCTTCAAATCAATGCGAAGTAGAAGGCTTAGCTTCAAATTCATGGGAAACAAATGGTTTAGCTACAAATCAATGCGAAGTAGAAGGAGTAGCTTAAATCGATGCGAAACAAATGGTTTAGCTACAAATACTTGAGATATTCATTATTTAGCTACAACTGCATGCGAAACTACCGAGTTAGCTTCAAATCCATGCGAATCACACGATTTATCTTCAAATCAATGCGATGTAGAAGGTTTAGCTTCAAATCCATGCGATACACTAGATTTAGCTTCAAAACAATGCGATGTAGAAGGATCTGCTTCAAATCCATACGACACATATGATTTAGCTTCAAATGCTTGCGATATAAGTGATACAGCTACAAAAGCAGGAGGAACAAACGAGGTAGCTTCAATTCCATGCGAAACAAATGATTTAGCTTCAAATACTTGCGATATAAGTGATACATCTTCAAAAGCTGGAGGAACAAACGAGGTAGCTTCAATTCCATGCGAAACAAATGATTTAGCTTCAAATCAATGCGAAGTAGAAGGCTTAGCTTCAAATTCATGCGAAACAAATGGTTTAGCTACAAATACTTGTGATATACATTATATAGCTACAACTGCATGCGAAACAAACGAGTTAGCATCAAATCCATGCGAAACACATGATTAAGCTTCAAATCAATGCGATGTAGATGGTTTGCTTCAAATCCATGCGATACACAAGATTTAGCTTAAAATCAATGCGATGTAGAAGGTTTAGCTTCAAATCCATACGAAACACATGATTTAGCTTCAAATCAATTCAAAGGACAAGGCTTAGATTCAAATCCATGCGAAACAAATGGTTTAGCTACAAATACTTGTGATATACATTATTTAGCTACAACTGCATGCGAAACGAACGAGTTAGCTTCAAATCCATGCGATACACATGATTTAGCTTCAAATCATGCGATGCAGAAGGCTTAGCTTCAAATCCATGCGATACACAAGATTTAGCTCCAAATCAATGCGATGTAGAAGGTTCTGCTTCAAACCCATACGACCCATATGATTTAGCTTCAAATACTTGCGATATAAGTGATACAGGTTCAAAAGCTGGAGGGACATACGAGGTAGATTCAATTCCATGCGAAACAAATGATTTAGCTTCAAATCAATGCGAAGTAGAAGGCGTAGCTACAAATCCATGCGAAAAAAATGGTTTAGCTACAAATACTTGTGATATAAATTATTTAGCTACAACTGCATGCGAAACTAACGAGTTAGCTTCAAATCCATGCGAAACACACGATTTATCTTCAAATCAATGCGATGTAGAAGGCTTAGATTCAAATCTCTGCGAAACAAATGATTTAGCTTCAAATGAATGCGAAGTAGAAGGCTTAGATTCAAATCCATGCAAAACAAATGGTTTAGCTACAAATCAATGCGATGTAGAAGGTTTAGCTTCAAATCCATGCGAGACACATGATTTAGCTTAAAATCAATGCGATGTAGAAGGTTTAGCTTCAAATCCATACGAAACACATGATTTAGCTTCAAATCAATTCGAAGGACAAGACTTAGATTCAAATCCATGCGAAACAAATGATTTAGCTTCAAATGAATGCGAAGTAGAAGGCTTAGATTGAAATCCATGCAAAACAAATGGTTTAGCTACAAATCAATGCGATGTAGAAGGTTTAGCTTCAAATCCATGCGAAACACATGATTTAGCTGCAAATCAATGCGATCTATAAGGTTTAGATTCAAATCCGTGCGATACACTAGATTTAGCTTCAAATCAATGCGATGTAGAAGGTTTAGCTTCAAATCCATGCGAAACACATGATTTAGATGCAAATCAATGCGATGAAGAAGGTTTAGCTTCAAATCCATGCGATACACTAGATTTAGCTTCAAAACAATTCGATGTAGAAGGATCTGCTTCAATTCCATACGACACATATGATTTAGCTTCAAATACTTGCGATATAAGTGATACAGCTTCAAAAGCTGGAGGAACAAACGAGGTAGCTTCAATTCCATGCGAAACAAATGATTTAGCTTCAAATCAATGCGAAGTAGAAGGCTTAGCTTCAAATTCATGCGAAACAAATGGTTTAGCTACAAATACTTGTGATATACATTATATAGCTACAACTGCATGCGAAACAAACGAGTTAGCATCAAATCCATGCGAAACACATGATTAATCTTCAAATCAATGCGATGTAGATGGTTTGCTTCAAATCCATGCGATACACAAGATTTAGCTTAAAATCAATGCGATGTAGAAGGTTTAGCTTCAAATCCATACGAAACACATGATTTAGCTTCAAATCAATTCGAAGGACAAGGCTTAGATTCTAATCCATGCGAAACAAATGATTTAGCTGCAAATCAATGCGATGTAGAAGGTTTAGCTTCAAATCCATGCGATACACTAGATTTAGCTTCAAAACAATTCGATGTAGAAGGATCTGCTTCAATTCCATACGACACATATGATTTAGCTTCAAATACTTGCGATATAAGTGATACAGCTTCAAAAGCTGGAGGAACAAACGAGGTAGCTTCAATTCCATGCGAAACAAATGATTTAGCTTCAAATCAATGCGAAGTAGAAGGCTTAGCTTCAAATTCATGCGAAACAAATGGTTTAGCTACAAATACTTGTGATATACATTATATAGCTACAACTGCATGCGAAACAAACGAGTTAGCATCAAATCCATGCGAAACACATGATTAATCTTCAAATCAATGCGATGTAGATGGTTTGCTTCAAATCCATGCGATACACAAGATTTAGCTTAAAATCAATGCGATGTAGAAGGTTTAGCTTCAAATCCATACGAAACACATGATTTAGCTTCAAATCAATTCGAAGGACAAGGCTTAGATTCTAATCCATGCGAAACAAATGATTTAGCTGCAAATCAATGCGATGTAGAAGGTTTAGCTTCAAATCCACGCGATACACTAGATTTAGCTTCAAATCAATGCGACGTAGAAGGCTTAGCTTCAAATCCATGCGATACACAAGATTTAGCTTCAAATCAATGCGATGTAGTAGGTTCAGCTTCAAATCCATGCGATATAAGTGATATAGTTTTAAATGCAGGAGGAACAAACGAGGTACCTTCAATTCCATGCGAAACAAATGATTTAGCTTCAAATCAATGCGAAGTAGAAGGCTTAGCTTCAAATTCATGGGAAACAAATGGTTTAGCTACAAATCAATGCGAAGTAGAAGGAGTAGCTTAAATCGATGCGAAACAAATGGTTTAGCTACAAATACTTGAGATATTCATTATTTAGCTACAACTGCATGCGAAACTACCGAGTTAGCTTCAAATCCATGCGAATCACACGATTTATCTTCAAATCAATGCGATGTAGAAGGTTTAGCTTCAAATCCATGCGAAACACATGATTTAGCTGCAAATCAATGCGATCTATAAGGTTTAGAGTCAAATCCGTGCGATACACTAGATTTAGCATCAAATCAATGCGATGTAGTAGGTTCAGCTTCAAATCCATGCGACACATATGATTTAGCTTCCAATACTTGCGATATAAGTGATATAGCTTCAAAAGCTGTAGGAACAAAGGAGGTAGCTTCAATTCCATGCGAGACACATGATTTAGCTTAAAATCAATGCGATGTAGAAGGTTTAGCTTCAAATCCATACGAAACACATGATTTAGCTTCAAATCAATTCGAAGGACAAGGCTTAGATTCAAATCCATGCGAAACAAATGGTTTAGCTACAAATACTTGTGATATACATTATTTAGCTACAACTGCATGCGAAACGAACGAGTTAGCTTCAAATCCATGCGATACACATGATTTAGCTTCAAATCATGCGATGCAGAAGGCTTAGCTTCAAATCCATGCGATACACAAGATTTAGCTCCAAATCAATGCGATGTAGAAGGTTCTGCTTCAAACCCATACGACCCATATGATTTAGCTTCAAATACTTGCGATATAAGTGATACAGGTTCAAAAGCTGGAGGGACATACGAGGTAGATTCAATTCCATGCGAAACAAATGATTTAGCTTCAAATCAATGCGAAGTAGAAGGCGTAGCTACAAATCCATGCGAAAAAAATGGTTTAGCTACAAATACTTGTGATATAAATTATTTAGCTACAACTGCATGCGAAACTAACGAGTTAGCTTCAAATCCATGCGAAACACACGATTTATCTTCAAATCAATGCGATGTAGAAGGCTTAGATTCAAATCCCTGCGAAACAAATGATTTAGCTTCAAATGAATGCGAAGTAGAAGGCTTAGATTCAAATCCATGCAAAACAAATGGTTTAGCTACAAATCAATGCGATGTAGAAGGTTTAGCTTCAAATCCATGCGAGACACATGATTTAGCTTAAAATCAATGCGATGTAGAAGGTTTAGCTTCAAATCCATACGAAACACATGATTTAGCTTCAAATCAATTCGAAGGACAAGACTTAGATTCAAATCCATGCGAAACAAATGATTTAGCTTCAAATGAATGCGAAGTAGAAGGCTTAGATTGAAATCCATGCAAAACAAATGGTTTAGCTACAAATCAATGCGATGTAGAAGGTTTAGCTTCAAATCCATGCGAAACACATGATTTAGCTGCAAATCAATGCGATCTATAAGGTTTAGATTCAAATCCGTGCGATACACTAGATTTAGCTTCAAATCAATGCGATGTAGAAGGTTTAGCTTCAAATCCATGCGAAACACATGATTTAGATGCAAATCAATGCGATGAAGAAGGTTTAGCTTCAAATCCATGCGATACACTAGATTTAGCTTCAAAACAATTCGATGTAGAAGGATCTGCTTCAATTCCATACGACACATATGATTTAGCTTCAAATACTAGCGATATAAGTGATACAGCTTCAAAAGCTGGAGGAACAAACGAGGTAGCTTCAATTCCATGCGAAACAAATGATTTAGCTTCAAATCAATGCGAAGTAGAAGGCTTAGCTTCAAATTCATGCGAAACAAATGGTTTAGCTACAAATACTTGTGATATACATTATATAGCTACAACTGCATGCGAAACAAACGAGTTAGCATCAAATCCATGCGAAACACATGATTAATCTTCAAATCAATGCGATGTAGATGGTTTGCTTCAAATCCATGCGATACACAAGATTTAGCTTAAAATCAATGCGATGTAGAAGGTTTAGCTTCAAATCCATACGAAACACATGATTTAGCTTCAAATCAATTCGAAGGACAAGGCTTAGATTCTAATCCATGCGAAACAAATGATTTAGCTGCAAATCAATGCGATGTAGAAGGTTTAGCTTCAAATCCACGCGATACACTAGATTTAGCTTCAAATCAATGCGACGTAGAAGGCTTAGCTTCAAATCCATGCGATACACAAGATTTAGCTTCAAATCAATGCGATGTAGTAGGTTCAGCTTCAAATCCATGCGATATAAGTGATATAGTTTTAAATGCAGGAGGAACAAACGAGGTACCTTCAATTCCATGCGAAACAAATGATTTAGCTTCAAATCAATGCGAAGTAGAAGGCTTAGCTTCAAATTCATGGGAAACAAATGGTTTAGCTACAAATCAATGCGAAGTAGAAGGAGTAGCTTAAATCGATGCGAAACAAATGGTTTAGCTACAAATACTTGAGATATTCATTATTTAGCTACAACTGCATGCGAAACTACCGAGTTAGCTTCAAATCCATGCGAATCACACGATTTATCTTCAAATCAATGCGATGTAGAAGGTTTAGCTTCAAATCCATGCGAAACACATGATTTAGCTGCAAATCAATGCGATCTATAAGCTTTAGAGTCAAATCCGTGCAATACACTAGATTTAGCATCAAATCAATGCGATGTAGTAGGTTCAGCTTCAAATCCATGCGACACATATGATTTAGCTTCCAATACTTGCGATATAAGTGATATAGCTTCAAAAGCTGTAGGAACAAACGAGGTAGCTTCAATTCCATGCGAGACACATGATTTAGCTTAAAATCAATGCGATGTAGAAGGTTTAGCTTCAAATCCATACGAAACACATGATTTAGCTTCAAATCAATTCGAAGGACAAGGCTTAGATTCAAATCCATGCGAAACAAATGGTTTAGCTACAAATACTTGTGATATACATTATTTAGCTACAACTGCATGCGAAACGAACGAGTTAGCTTCAAATCCATGCGATACACATGATTTAGCTTCAAATCATGCGATGCAGAAGGCTTAGCTTCAAATCCATGCGATACACAAGATTTAGCTCCAAATCAATGCGATGTAGAAGGTTCTGCTTCAAACCCATACGACCCATATGATTTAGCTTCAAATACTTGCGATATAAGTGATACAGGTTCAAAAGCTGGAGGGACATACGAGGTAGATTCAATTCCATGCGAAACAAATGATTTAGCTTCAAATCAATGCGAAGTAGAAGGCGTAGCTACAAATCCATGCGAAAAAAATGGTTTAGCTACAAATACTTGTGATATAAATTATTTAGCTACAACTGCATGCGAAACTAACGAGTTAGCTTCAAATCCATGCGAAACACACGATTTATCTTCAAATCAATGCGATGTAGAAGGCTTAGATTCAAATCCCTGCGAAACAAATGATTTAGCTTCAAATGAATGCGAAGTAGAAGGCTTAGATTCATATCCATGCAAAACAAATGGTTTAGCTACAAATCAATGCGATGTAGAAGGTTTAGCTTCAAATCCATGCGAGACACATGATTTAGCTTAAAATCAATGCGATGTAGAAGGTTTAGCTTCAAATCCATACGAAACACATGATTTAGCTTCAAATCAATTCGAAGGACAAGACTTAGATTCAAATCCATGCGAAACAAATGATTTAGCTTCAAATGAATGCGAAGTAGAAGGCTTAGATTGAAATCCATGCAAAACAAATGGTTTAGCTACAAATCAATGCGATGTAGAAGGTTTAGCTTCAAATCCATGCGAAACACATGATTTAGCTGCAAATCAATGCGATCTATAAGGTTTAGATTCAAATCCGTGCGATACACTAGATTTAGCTTCAAATCAATGCGATGTAGAAGGTTTAGCTTCAAATCCATGCGAAACACATGATTTAGATGCAAATCAATGCGATGAAGAAGGTTTAGCTTCAAATCCATGCGATACACTAGATTTAGCTTCAAAACAATGCGATGTAGAAGGATCTGCTTCAATTCCATACGACACATATGATTTAGCTTCAAATACTTGCGATATAAGTGATACAGCTTCAAAAGCTGGAGGAACAAACGAGGTAGCTTCAATTCCATGCGAAACAAATGATTTAGCTTCAAATCAATGCGAAGTAGAAGGCTTAGCTTCAAATTCATGCGAAACAAATGGTTTAGCTACAAATACTTGTGATATACATTATATAGCTACAACTGCATGCGAAAAAAACGAGTTAGCATCAAATCCATGCGAAACACATGATTAATCTTCAAATCAATGCGATGTAGATGGTTTGCTTCAAATCCATGCGATACACAAGATTTAGCTTAAAATCAATGCGATGTAGAAGGTTTAGCTTCAAATCCATACGAAACACATGATTTAGCTTCAAATCAATTCGAAGGACAAGGCTTAGATTCTAATCCATGCGAAACAAATGATTTAGCTGCAAATCAATGCGATGTAGAAGGTTTAGCTTCAAATCCACGCGATACACTAGATTTAGCTTCAAATCAATGCGACGTAGAAGGCTTAGCTTCAAATCCATGCGATACACAAGATTTAGCTTCAAATCAATGCGATGTAGTAGGTTCAGCTTCAAATCCATGCGATATAAGTGATATAGTTTTAAATGCAGGAGGAACAAACGAGGTACCTTCAATTCCATGCGAAACAAATGATTTAGCTTCAAATCAATGCGAAGTAGAAGGCTTAGCTTCAAATTCATGCGAAACAAATGGTTCAGCTACAAATACTTGTGATATACATTATATAGCTACAACTGAATGCGAAACAAACGAGTTAGCATCAAATCCATGCGAAACACATGATTAATCTTCAAATCAATGCGATGTAGATGGTTTGCTTCAAATCCATGCGATACACAAGATTTAGCTTAAAATCAATGCGATGTAGAAGGTTTAGCTTCAAATCCATACGAAACACATGATTTAGCTTCAAATCAATTCGAAGGACAAGGCTTAGATTCTAATCCATGCGAAACAAATGGTTTAGCTACAAATACTTGAGATATTCATTATTTAGCTACAACTGCATGCGAAACTACCGAGTTAGCTTCAAATCCATGCGAATCACACGATTTATCTTCAAATCAATGCGATGTAGAAGGTTTAGCTTCAAATCCATGCGAGACACATGATTTAGCTTAAAATCAATGCGATGTAGAAGGTTTAGCTTCAAATCCATACGAAACACATGATTTAGCTTCAAATCAATTCGAAGGACAAGACATAGATTCAAATCCATGCGAAACAAATGATTTAGCTTCAAATGAATGCGAAGTAGAAGGCTTAGATTGAAATCCATGCAAAACAAATGGTTTAGCTACAAATCAATGCGATGTAGAAGGTTTAGCTTCAAATCCATGCGAAACACATGATTTAGCTGCAAATCAATGCGATCTATAAGGTTTAGATTCAAATCCGTGCGATACACTAGATTTAGCTTCAAATCAATGCGATGTAGAAGGTTTAGCTTCAAATCCATGCGAAACACATGATTTAGATGCAAATCAATGCGATGAAGAAGGTTTAGCTTCAAATCCATGCGATACACTAGATTTAGCTTCAAAACAATGCGATGTAGAAGGATCTGCTTCAATTCCATACGACACATATGATTTAGCTTCAAATACTTGCGATATAAGTGATACAGCTTCAAAAGCTGGAGGAACAAACGAGGTAGCTTCAATTCCATGCGAAACAAATGATTTAGCTTCAAATCAATGCGAAGTAGAAGGCTTAGCTTCAAATTCATGCGAAACAAATGGTTTAGCTACAAATACTTGTGATATACATTATATAGCTACAACTGCATGCGAAACAAACGAGTTAGCATCAAATCCATGCGAAACACATGATTAATCTTCAAATCAATGCGATGTAGATGGTTTGCTTCAAATCCATGCGATACACAAGATTTAGCTTAAAATCAATGCGATGTAGAAGGTTTAGCTTCAAATCCATACGAAACACATGATTTAGCTTCAAATCAATTCGAAGGACAAGGCTTAGATTCTAATCCATGCGAAACAAATGATTTAGCTGCAAATCAATGCGATGTAGAAGGTTTAGCTTCAAATCCACGCGATACACTAGATTTAGCTTCAAATCAATGCGACGTAGAAGGCTTAGCTTCAAATCCATGCGATACACAAGATTTAGCTTCAAATCAATGCGATGTAGTAGGTTCAGCTTCAAATCCATGCGATATAAGTGATATAGTTTTAAATGCAGGAGGAACAAACGAGGTACCTTCAATTCCATGCGAAACAAATGATTTAGCTTCAAATCAATGCGAAGTAGAAGGCTTAGCTTCAAATCAATGCGAAGTAGAAGGCTTAGCTTCAAATTCATGGGAAACAAATGGTTTAGCTACAAATCAATGCGAAGTAGAAGGAGTAGCTTAAATCGATGCGAAACAAATGGTTTAGCTACAAATACTTGAGATATTCATTATTTAGCTACAACTGCATGCGAAACTACCGAGTTAGCTTCAAATCCATGCGAATCAAACGATTTATCTTCAAATCAATGCGATGTAGAAGGTTTAGCTTCAAATCCATGCGATACACTAGATTTAGCTTCAAAACAATGCGATGTAGAAGGATCTGCTTCAAATCCATACGACACATATGATTTAGCTTCAAATACTTGCGATATAAGTGATACAGCTTCAAAAGCTGGAGGAACAAACGAGGTAGCTTCAATTCCATGCGAAACAAATGATTTAGCTTCAAATCAATGCGAAGTAGAAGGCTTAGCTTCAAATTCATGCGAAACAAATGGTTTAGCTACAAATACTTGTGATATACATTATATAGCTACAACTGCATGCGAAACAAACGAGTTAGCATCAAATCCATGCGAAACACATGATTAATCTTCAAATCAATGCGATGTAGATGGTTTGCTTCAAATCCATGCGATACACAAGATTTAGCTTAAAATCAATGCGATGTAGAAGGTTTAGCTTCAAATCCATACGAAACACATGATTTAGCTTCAAATCAATTCGAAGGACAAGGCTTAGATTCTAATCCATGCGAAACAAATGATTTAGCTGCAAATCAATGCGATGTAGAAGGTTTAGCTTCAAATCCACGCGATACACTAGATTTAGCTTCAAATCAATGCGACGTAGAAGGCTTAGCTTCAAATCCATGCGATACACAAGATTTAGCTTCAAATCAATGCGATGTAGTAGGTTCAGCTTCAAATCCATGCGATATAAGTGATATAGTTTTAAATGCAGGAGGAACAAACGAGGTACCTTCAATTCCATGCGAAACAAATGATTTAGCTTCAAATCAATGCGAAGTAGAAGGCTTAGCTTCAAATTCATGGGAAACAAATGGTTTAGCTACAAATCAATGCGAAGTAGAAGGAGTAGCTTAAATCGATGCGAAACAAATGGTTTAGCTACAAATACTTGAGATATTCATTATTTAGCTACAACTGCATGCGAAACTACCGAGTTAGCTTCAAATCCATGCGAATCACACGATTTATCTTCAAATCAATGCGATGTAGAAGGTTTAGCTTCAAATCCATGCGATACACTAGATTTAGCTTCAAAACAATGCGATGTAGAAGGATCTGCTTCAAATCCATACGACACATATGATTTAGCTTCAAATGCTTGCGATATAAGTGATACAGCTACAAAAGCAGGAGGAACAAACGAGGTAGCTTCAATTCCATGCGAAACAAATGATTTAGCTTCAAATACTTGCGATATAAGTGATACATCTTCAAAAGCTGGTGAACAAACGAGGTAGCTTCAATTCCATGCGAAACAAATGATTTAGCTTCAAATCAATGCGAAGTAGAAGGCTTAGCTTCAAATTCATGCGAAACAAATGGTTTAGCTACAAATACTTGTGATATACATTATATAGCTACAACTGCATGCGAAACAAACGAGTTAGCATCAAATCCATGCGAAACACATGATTAAGCTTCAAATCAATGCGATGTAGATGGTTTGCTTCAAATCCATGCGATACACAAGATTTAGCTTAAAATCAATGCGATGTAGAAGGTTTAGCTTCAAATCCAAACGAAACACATGATTTAGCTTCAAATCAATTCGAAGGACAAGGCTTAGATTCTAATCCATGCGAAACAAATGATTTAGCTGCAAATCAATGCGATGTAGAAGCTTTAGCTTCAAATCCACGCGATACACTAGATTTAGCTTCAAATCAATGCGATGTAGAAGGCTTAGCTTCAAATCCATGCGATACACAAGATTTAGCTTCAAATCAATGCGATGTAGTAGGTTCAGCTTCAAATCCATGCGATATAAGTGATATAGCTTTAAATGCAGGAGGAACAAACGAGGTAGCTTCAATTCCATGCGAAACAAATGATTTAGCTTCAAATCAATGCGAAGTAGAAGGCTAAGCTTTAAATCCATGCAAAACAAATGGTTTAGCTACAAATACTTGTGATATACATTATTTAGCTACAACTGCATGCGAAACGAACGAGTTAACTTCAAATCCATGCGATACACATGATTTAGCTTCAATTAATGCGATGCAGAAGGCTTAGCTTCAAATCCATGCGATACACAAGATTTAGCTTCAAATCAATGCGATGTAGTAGGTTCAGCTTCAAATCCATGCGACACATATGATTTAGCTTCAAATACTTGCGATATAATTGATATAGCTTCAAAAGCTGTAGAAACAAACGAGGTAGCTTCAATTCCATGCGAGATACATGATTTAGCTTAAAATCAATGCGATGTAGAAGGTTTAGCTTCAAATCCATACGAAACATATGATTTAGCTTCAAATCAATTCGAAGGCCAAGGCTTAAACACATGATTTAGCTTAAAATCAATGCGATGTAGAAGGTTTAGCTTCAAATCCATACGAAACATATGATTTAGCTTCAAATCAATTCGAAGGCCGAGGCTTAAACACATGATTAAGCTTCAAATTAATGCGATGTAGTTGGTTTGCTTCAAATCCATGCGATACACAAGATTTAGCTTCAAATCAATCCGATGTAGTAGGTTCAGCTTCAAATCCATGCAATATAAATCATATAGCTTCAAAAGCAGGAGGAACAAACGAGGTAGCTTCAATTACATGCGAAACAAATGATTTAGCTTCAAATCAATGCGAAGTAGAAGGCGTAGCTACAAATCCATGCGAAAAAAATGGTTTAGCTACAAATACTTGTGATATACATTATTTAGCTTCAAATCATGCGATGCAGAAGGCTTAGCTTCAAATCCATGCGATACACAAGATTTAGCTCCAAATCAATGCGATGTAGAAGGTTCTGCTTCAAACCCATACGACCCATATGATTTAGCTTCAAATACTTGCGATATAAGTGATACAGGTTCAAAAGCTGGAGGGACATACGAGGTAGATTCAATTCCATGCGAAACAAATGATTTAGCTTCAAATCAATGCGAAGTAGAAGGCGTAGCTACAAATCCATGCGAAAAAAATGGTTTAGCTACAAATACTTGTGATATAAATTATTTAGCTACAACTGCATGCGAAACTAACGAGTTAGCTTCAAATCCATGCGAAACACACGATTTATCTTCAAATCAATGCGATGTAGAAGGCTTAGATTCAAATCCCTGCGAAACAAATGATTTAGCTTCAAATGAATGCGAAGTAGAAGGCTTAGATTCAAATCCATGCAAAACAAATGGTTTAGCTACAAATCAATGCGATGTAGAAGGTTTAGCTTCAAATCCATGCGAGACACATGATTTAGCTTAAAATCAATGCGATGTAGAAGGTTTACTTCAAATCCATACGAAACACATGATTTAGCTTCAAATCAATTCGAAGGACAAGACTTAGATTCAAATCCATGCGAAACAAATGATTTAGCTTCAAATGAATGCGAAGTAGAAGGCTTAGATTGAAATCCATGCAAAACAAATGGTTTAGCTACAAATCAATGCGATGTAGAAGGTTTAGCTTCAAATCCATGCGAAACACATGATTTAGCTGCAAATCAATGCGATCTATAAGGTTTAGATTCAAATCCGTGCGATACACTAGATTTAGCTTCAAATCAATGCGATGTAGAAGGTTTAGCTTCAAATCCATGCGAAACACATGATTTAGATGCAAATCAATGCGATGAAGAAGGTTTAGCTTCAAATCCATGCGATACACAAGATTTAGCTTCAAATCAATGCGATGTAGTAGGTTCAGCTTCAAATCCATGCGATATAAGTGATATAGTTTTAAATGCAGGAGGAACAAGCGAGGTACCTTCAATTCCATGCGAAACAAATGATTTAGCTTCAAATCAATGCGAAGTAGAAGGCTTAGCTTCAAATTCATGGGAAACAAATGGTTTAGCTACAAATCAATGCGAAGTAGAAGGAGTAGCTTAAATCGATGCGAAACAAATGGTTTAGCTACAAATACTTGAGATATTCATTATTTAGCTACAACTGCATGCGAAACTACCGAGTTAGCTTCAAATCCATGCGAAACACACGATTTATCTTCAAATCAATGCGATGTAGAAGGTTTAGCTTCAAATCCATGCGATACACTAGATTTAGCTTCAAAACAATGCGATGTAGAAGGATCTGCTTCAAATCCATACGACACATATAATTTAGCTTCAAATACTTGCGATATAAGTGATACAGCTTCAAAAGCTGGAGGAACAAACGAGGTAGCTTCAATTCCATGCGAAACAAATGATTTAGCTTCAAATCAATGCGAAGTAGAAGGCTTAGCTTCAAATTCATGCGAAACAAATTGTTTAGCTACAAATACTTGTGATATACATTATATAGCTACAACTGCATGCGAAACAAACGAGTTAGCATCAAATCCATGCGAAACACATGATTAATCTTCAAATCAATGCGATGTAGATGGTTTGCTTCAAATCCATGCGATACACAAGATTTAGCTTAAAATCAATGCGATGTAGAAGGTTTAGCTTCAAATCCATACGAAACACATGATTTAGCTTCAAATCAATTCGAAGGACAAGGCTTAGATTCTAATCCATGCGAAACAAATGATTTAGCTGCAAATCAATGCGATGTAGAAGGTTTAGCTTCAAATCCACGCGATACACTAGATTTAGCTTCAAATCAATGCGACGTAGAAGGCTTAGCTTCAAATCCATGCGATACACAAGATTTAGCTTCAAATCAATGCGATGTAGTAGGTTCAGCTTCAAATCCATGCGATATAAGTGATATAGTTTTAAATGCAGGAGGAACAAACGAGGTACCTTCAATTCCATGCGAAACAAATGATTTAGCTTCAAATCAATGCGAAGTAGAAGGCTTAGCTTCAAATTCATGGGAAACAAATGGTTTAGCTACAAATCAATGCGAAGTAGAAGGAGTAGCTTAAATCGATGCGAAACAAATGGTTTAGCTACAAATACTTGAGATATTCATTATTTAGCTACAACTGCATGCGAAACTACCGAGTTAGCTTCAAATCCATGCGAATCACACGATTTATCTTCAAATCAATGCGATGTAGAAGGTTTAGCTTCAAATCCATGCGATACACTAGATTTAGCTTCAAAACAATGCGATGTAGAAGGATCTGCTTCAAATCCATACGACACATATGATTTAGCTTCAAATACTTGCGATATAAGTGATACAGCTACAAAAGCAGGAGGAACGAACGAGGTAGCTTCAATTCCATGCGAAACAAATGATTTAGCTTCAAATACTTGCGATATAAGTGATACATCTTCAAAAGCTGGAGGAACAAACGAGGTAGCTTCAATTCCATGCGAAACAAATGATTTAGCTTCAAATCAATGCGAAGTAGATGGCTTAGCTTCAAATTCATGCGAAACAAATGGTTTAGCTACAAATACTTGTGATATACATTATATAGCTACAACTGCATGCGAAACAAACGAGTTAGCATCAAATCCATGCGAAACACATGATTAAGCTTCAAATCAATGCGATGTAGATGGTTTGCTTCAAATCCATGCGATACACAAGATTTAGCTTAAAATCAATGCGATGTAGAAGGTTTAGCTTCAAATCCAAACGAAACACATGATTTAGCTTCAAATCAATTCGAAGGACAAGGCTTAGATTCTAATCCATGCGAAACAAATGATTTAGCTGCAAATCAATGCGATGTAGAAGCTTTAGCTTCAAATCCACGCGATACACTAGATTTAGCTTCAAATCAATGCGATGTAGAAGGCTTAGCTTCAAATCCATGCGATACACAAGATTTAGCTTCAAATCAATGCGATGTAGTAGGTTCAGCTTCAAATCCATGCGATATAAGTGATATAGCTTTAAATGCAGGAGGAACAAACGAGGTAGCTTCAATTCCATGCGAAACAAATGATTTAGCTTCAAATCAATGCGAAGTAGAAGGCTAAGCTTTAAATCCATGCAAAACAAATGGTTTAGCTACAAATACTTGTGATATACATTATTTAGCTACAACTGCATGCGAAACGAACGAGTTAACTTCAAATCCATGCGATACACATGATTTAGCTTCAATTAATGCGATGCAGAAGGCTTAGCTTCAAATCGATGCGATACACAAGATTTAGCTTCAAATCAATGCGATGTAGTAGGTTCAGCTTCAAATCCATGCGACACATATGATTTAGCTTCAAATACTTGCGATATAATTGATATAGCTTCAAAAGCTGTAGGAACAAACGAGGTAGCTTCAATTCCATGCGAGATACATGATTTAGCTTAAAATCAATGCGATGTAGAAGGTTTAGCTTCAAATCCATACGAAACATATGATTTAGCTTCAAATCAATTCGAAGGCCAAGGCTTAAACACATGATTTAGCTTAAAATCAATGCGATGTAGAAGGTTTAGCTTCAAATCCATACGAAACATATGATTTAGCTTCAAATCAATTCGAAGGCCAAGGCTTAAACACATGATTAAGCTTCAAATTAATGCGATGTAGTTGGTTTGCTTCAAATCCATGCGATACACAAGATTTAGCTTCAAATCAATCCGATGTAGTAGGTTCAGCTTCAAATCCATGCAATATAAATCATATAGCTTCAAAAGCAGGAGGAACAAACGAGGTAGCTTCAATTACATGCGAAACAAATGATTTAGCTTCAAATCAATGCGAAGTAGAAGGCGTAGCTACAAATCCATGCGAAAAAAATGGTTTAGCTACAAATACTTGTGATATACATTATTTAGCTACAACTGCATGCGAAACTAACGAGTTATCTTCAAATCCATGCGAAACACACGATTTATCTTCAAATCAATGCGATGTAGAAGGCTAAGCTTTAAATCCATGCAAAACAAATGGTTTAGCTACAAATACTTGTGATATACATTATTTAGCTACAACTGCATGCGAAATGAACGAGTTAGCTTCAAATCCATGCGATACACATGATTTAGCTTCAAATCAATGCGATGTAGAAGGCTTAGCTTCAAATCCATGCGATACACAAGATTTAGCTTCAAATAAATGCGATGTAGTAGGTTCAGCTTCAAATCCATGCGACACATATGATTTAGCTTCAAATACTTGCGATATATGTGATATAGCTACAAAAGCTGTAGGAACAAACGAGGTAGCTTCAATTCCATGCGAGACACATGATTTAGCTTAAAATCAATGCGATGTAGAAGGTTTAGCTTCAAATCAATACGAAACACATGATTTAGCTTCAAATCAATTCGAAGGACAAGGCTTAGATTCAAATCCATGCGAAACAAATGATTTAGCTTCAAATGAATGCGAAGTAGAAGGCGTAGCTACAAATCCATGCGAAAAAAATGGTTTAGCTACAAATACTTGTGATGTACATTATTTAGCTACAACTGCATGCGAAACTAACGAGTTAGCTTCAAATCCATGCGAAACACACGATTTATCTTCAAATTAATGCGATGTAGAAGGCTTAGCTTCAAATCCATGCGATACACAAGATTTAGCTTCAAATCAATGCGATGTAGTAGGTTCAGCTTCAAATCCATGCGACACATATGATTTAGCTTCAAATACTTGCGATATAAGTGATATAGCTTCAAAAGCTGTAGGAACAAACGAGGTAGCTTCAATTCCATGCGAGACACATGATTTAACTTCCAATTAATGCGAAATAGAAGGCTTAGCTTCAAATCCATGCGAATCAAATGGTTTAGCTTCAAATACTTGTGATATACGTTATTTAGATTTAACTGCATGCGCAACGAACGAGTTAGCATTAAATCCATGCGATACACAAGATTTAGCTACAAATCAATGCGATGTAGTAGGTTCAGCTTCAAATCCATGCGATATAAGTGATATAGCTTCAAATGCAGGAGGAACAAACGAGGTAGCTTCAATTCCATGCGAAACAAATGATTTAGTTTCAAATCAATGCGAGGTAGAAGGCTAAGCTTTAAATTCATGCAAAACAAATGGATTAGCTACAAATACTTGTGATATACAGTATTTAGCTACAAATGCGTGCGAAACGAACGAGTTAGCTTCAAATCCATGCGATACACATGATTTAGCTTCAAATCAATGCGATGTAGAAGGCTTAGCTTCAAATCCATGCGATACACATGATTTAGCTGCAAATCAATGCGATGTATAAGGTTTAGATTCAAATCCGTGCGATACACTAGATTTAGCTTCAAATCAATGCGATGTAGAAGGTTTAGCTTCAAATCCATGCGAAACACATTATTTAGCTGCAAATCAGTGCGAAGTAGAAGGCTCGGGTTCAAATCAGTGCGATTCAAATGGTTCATCTCCAAATACTTCTGAAAAACATGATTTAGCTTGAACTGCATGCGAAACACATGATTTAGCTTCAAATCAATGCGACGTAGAAGGTTTAGCTTCAAATCCATGCAAAACACGTGATTTAACTTCCAATTAATGCCAAGTAGAAGGCTTAGCTTCAAATCCATGCGAATCAAATGGTTTGGCTTCAAATACTTGTGATATACGTTATTTAGATTTAACTGCATGCGTAACGAACGAGTTAGCATCAAATCCACGCGATACACATGATTTAGCTGCAAATCAATACGATATAGAAGGTTCAGCTTCAAAGCAAAACAGGTAGAAGGTTTAGCTTCATATCAATAGAATGTAGAAGGTTTAGCTTCAAGTCAATGCGATGTAGATGGTTTAGCTTCAAATCCATACGAAACACATGATTTAGCTTCAAATCAATTCGAAGGACAAGGCTTAGATTCAAATCCATGCGAAACAAATGATTTAGCTGCAAATCAATGCGATGTAGAAGGTTTAGCTTCAAATCCATTCGATACACTAGATTTAGCTTCAAATCAATGCGATGTAGAAGGTTCTGTTTCAAATCCATACGACACAAATGATTTAGCTTCAAATACTTGCGATATAAGTGATACAGCTTCAAAAGCTGGAGGAACATACCAGGTAGCTTCAATTCCATGCGAAACAAATGATTTAGCTTCAAATCAATGCGAAGTAGAAGGCGTAGCTTCAAATCCATGCGAAACAAATGGTTTAGCTACAAATACTTGTGATATACATTATTTAGCTCCAACTGCATGCGAAACTAACGAGTTAGCTTCAAATCCATGCGAAACACACGATTTATCTTCAAATCAATGCGATGTAGAAGGTTGAGCTTCAAATCAATAAGAGGTAGAAGGTTTAGCTTCAAATCAATAGATTATAGAAGGTTTAACTTCAAATCAATGCCATGTAGAAGGTTTAGCTTCAAATCCATACGAAACACATGATTTAGCTTCAAATCAATTCGAAGGACAAGGCTTAGATTCAAATCCATGCGAAGCAAATGATTTAGATTCAAATGAATGCGAAGTAGAAGGTTTAGCTTCAAATCCATGCGAAACACATTATTTAGCTGCAAATGAACGCGAAACACATCGTATACCTCCGTATTCTTGCGAAACAAATGCGTTAGCTTTAGATACTTGCGATAAACATGATTTAGAATCAACTGCATGTGAAACAAACGAGTAGAGCTTCAAAACCCAGCGAAACACATGATTATGCTTTAAATCAATGCAAACTAGAAGACTTAACTTCAAATCCAAGCGAAACACATAATTTAGCGAAAAATCAATTCGAAGTATAAGGCTTAGATTCAAATCCGTGCGAATCAAATGATTTTGGAATGAAATACTTGCGATATATGTGATATAGCTTCAATGCAGGCAAAACAAACGAGTTAGCTTCAAATCCATGAGAAACACATGATTTAGCTTTAAATCAATGCGAAGTAGAGGGCTTAGCTTCACATCCATGCGAATCAAATGGTTTAGCTTCAAATATTTGTGATATACATGATTTAGATTCAACTGCATGCGAAACAAACGAGTTAGCTTCAAATCCAAGCGAAACACTTGATTTAGCTTCAAATCAATGCGATGTAGATGGATTAGCTCCAAATCCATGCGACACAAATGATTTAGCTTCAAATACTTGCGATATAAATGATATAGCTTCATATGCAGGCGAAACGAACGAGTTAGCTTAACTCCATGCGATACACATGGTTTAGCTTCAAATCAATGCGACATAGAAGGTTTAGCTTCAAATCCATGCCATACAAACGATTGAGCTCCAAACACTCCGGATATAGGTGATATAGCCTCAGCTGCATACAAAACAAACGAGTTAGCTTCAAGTATATACGAAACACATGATTTATCTGCAAATTAATGCGATGTAGGAGAATTATCTTCAAATCCATGCGAAACAAATGATTTAGCATCAGATACTTGCTATATAAGTAATATAGCTTTAAATGGAAGCGAAACAAAAGAGTTAGCTTCAAATCCATGCGAAACACATGATTTGGCTTCAAATCAAAGCGAAAAACATGATTTGGCATCAAATCAAAACGAAGTAGAAGGTGTAGCTTCACATCCATGCGAAACAAATGGTTTAGCTTCAAATATTTGTGATATACATGATTTAGCTTCAACTGCATGCGAAACAAACGAGTTAGCTTCAAATCCAAGCGAAACACTTGATTTAGCTTCAAATCAATGTGATGTAGATGGATTAGCTTCAAATCCATGCGAAACAAATTATTTAGCTTCAGATACTTGCGATATAAGTGATATAGCATCAAATGCAGGCGAAACGAACGATTTAGCTTCAAATCCATGCGAAAGACATGATTTAGCTTCAAATCAATGCGATGTAGAAGGTTTAGATTCAAATCCAAGCGAAACACATGATTTAGCTTCAAATCATTGCGATGTAGAAGGTTTAGCTTCAAATCCAAGCGAAACAAATGATTTAGCTTCAAACACTTGGGATATAAGTGATGTAGCTTCAAATGCAGACGAATCAAACGAGTTAGCTTCAAAATCCATGCTATACATATCATTTAGCTTCAAATCGATACGCAGTAGAAGGATTAGCTTCAAATCCATGCGAAACAAATGATTTAGCTTCAATCACTTGGGATATAAGAGATATAACTTCAATTGCAGACGAAACAAACGAGTTAGCTTCAAATCCATGCGAAACACATGAGTTAGCTTGAAATCAATGCGAAGTAGAAGGCATAGCTTCAAATCCTTACGAAACACATGATTTAGCTGCAAATCAATTCGATGTAGAAGATTGAGCTTCAAATCCATGCGAAACAAATGATTTAGCTTCAGATACTTGCGATATAAGTGATATAGCTTCAAATACAGTCGCAACAAACGAGTTAGATTCAAGTTCATACATGACACATGATTTTTCTTCAAATACTTGCGATATAAGTGATATAGCTTCAAATGCAGACGAAGCAAACGAGGTAGCTTCAAATCTATGCGTTGTAGAAGGTTTAGCTTCGAAGCCATGCGAAACCAATGATTTTGCTTCAGATACATGCGATATAAGCGATATAGCTTCAAATGCAGACGAAACAAACGAGTCAGCTACGAATCCAAGAGAACCACACGATTTAGCTTCAAATAAATGCGATTTAGAAGGTTTATCTTCAAATACATGCGAAACAAATGATTTAGCTTCAGATACTTGCGATATAAGTGATATTGCATCAAATGCAAGCGAAACGAACGAGTTGGCTTCAAATCCATGCGGAAGACATGATTTAGCTGCAAATGAATGTGATGTAAAAGGTTTAGCTTCAAATCCATGCGACACAAATGATTTAGCTTCAAATCGATACGAAGTAGAAGGCTTAGCTTCAAATCCATGCGAAACAAATGATTTAGGTTCAGATACTTGCGATATTAGTGATATAGCTTCAAATGCAGGCGAAACGATCGAGTTAGCTTCAAATCCATGCGAAACACATGATTTAGCTTCAAATCAATTGCGATGTATAATATTTATCTTCAAATCCATGCGAAACAAATAATTTAGCTTTAAACACTTGAGATATAAGTGATATAGCTTCAAATGCAGAAGAAACAAACGAGTTAGCTTCATATCCAAGTGAAACACATGATCTAGCTTCAAACAATGCGAAGTAGAAGGCTTAGCTTCAAACCCATGCGAAACAAATGATTTAGATTCAAATCCATGCGAAACAAATGATTTAGGTTCAGATACTTGCGATATAAGTAATATAGCTTAAAATGCAGGCGAAACTAACGAGTTAGTTTCAAATCCATGCGAAACAAATGATTTAACTCCAAATCAATGCGAAGTACAAGGCTTAGCTTCAAATCCGTACGGAACAAAATAATTTAGCTTCAAATCAATGCGATTTAGAAGGCTTAGCTTCAAATCCATGCGAAAGAAATCATTTAGGTTCAGATACTTGCGATATGAGTGATATTGCATCAAATGCAGACGAAACAAACGAGTTAGCTTCAAATCCATGCGAAATAAAAGATTGAGCATCAAACACTTGGGATATAGGTGATATAGCTTCAGCTGCATGCGAAACAGACGAGTTAGCTTCAAATCCAAGCGGAACACATGATTTAGCTTCAAATCAATTCGAAGTAGAAGGCTTTGCTTCAAATCCATGCGAAACAAATGATTTAGGTTCAGATACTTGGGATATAAGTGATATAGCTTCAAGTGCAGGGGAAACAAACGAGTTAGCTTCAAATCCATGCAAAACACATGATTAAGCTTCAACTCAATGCTATGTAGAAGGTTTTGCTCCAAATCCATGCGACACAAATGATTTAGCTTCAAACACTTGGGATATGAGTGTTATAGCATCAAATGCGGGCGAAACGAACGAGTTAGCTTCAAATCCATGCAAAACACTTGATTAAGCTTCAACTCAATGCTATGTAGAAGGTTTAGCTTCAAATCCTTGCGACACAAATGATTTAGCTTCAAACACTTGGGATGTGAGTGTTATAGCATCAAATGCGGGCGAAAATAACGAGTTAGCTTCAAATCCATGCGAAACGCAGGATTTAGCTGCAAATCAATGCGATGTAGAAGATTTAGCTTCAAATCCATGCGAAACAAATGATTTAGCTTCAGATACTTGCGATATAAGTGATATAGCTTCAAATGCAGACGCTACAAACGAGTTACATTCAAGTCCATCCAAGACACATGATTTTTCTTCAAATACTTGCGATATAAGTGATATAGCTTCAAATGCAGACAAAGCAAACGAGGTAGCTTCAAATCTATGCGTTGTAGAAGGTTTAGCTTCGAAGCCATGCGAAACCAATGATTTTGCTTCAGATACATCCGATATAAGTTATATAGCTTCAAATGCAGACGAAACAAACGAGTTAGCTACAAATCCAAGAGAATCACACGATTTAGCTTCAAATACATGCGATTTAGAAGGTTTAGCTTCAAATACATGTGAAACAAATGATTTAGATACAGATACTTGCGATATAAGTGATATAGCTTCAAATGCAGGGGAAACAAACGAGTTAGCATCAAATCCATGCAAAACACATGATTAAGCTTCAAATCAATGCGATGCAGGAGGTTTAGTTTCAAATCCAAGCGAAACACATGATTTAGTTTGAAATCGATACGAAGTAGAAGGCTTAGCTTGAAATCCATGCGAAACAAATGATTTAGATTCAGATACTTGAGATATAAGTTATATAGCTTCAAATGCAGGCGAAACTAACGAGTTAGCTTCAAATCCATGCGAAACACATGATTTACCTTCAAATCAATGCGATGCAGAAGGTTTAGCTTCAAATCCAAGCGAAACACATGATTTAACTTCAAATCTATACTAAGTAGAAGGCTTAGCTTTAAATTCATGCAAAACAAATGATTTAGCATCAGATACTTGCGATATAACTGATATAGCTTCAAATGCAGGGGAAGCAAACGAGTTAGCATCAAATCCATGCAAAACACATGATTTTGCTTCAAATCAATGCGATGCAGAAGGTTTAGCTTCAAATCCATGCGATACAAATGATTTAGCTTCAAACACTTGGGATATAAGTGATATAGCTTCAAATGCAGACGAATCAAACGAGTTAGCTTCAAATCCATGCGATACATTTCATTTAGCTTCAAATCGATACGAAGTAGAAGGCTTAGCTACAAATCCATGCGAAACAAATGATTTATCTTCAAACAATTGGGTTATAAGTGATATAGATTTAAATGCAAACGAATCAAACGAGTTAGCTTCAAATCCATGCGAGACACCTGATTTAGCTGCAAATCAATGCGATGTATATGGTTTAGCTTCAAATCCATGCGAAACAAATGATTTAGCTTCAATCACTTAGGATATAAGCTATATAGCTTCAAATGCAGGGGAAACAAACGAGTTAGCATCAAATCCATGCGATACATTTCATTTAGCTTAAAATCAATGCGTTGTAGAAGGTTTAGCTTCAAATTCATGCGAAACAAATGATTTAGATTCAGATACTTGCGATATAAGTGATATAGCTTCAAATGCAGGGGAAACAAACGAGTTAGCATCAAATCCATGCAAAACACATGATTTACCTTCAAATCAATGCGATGCAGAAGGTTTAGCTTCAAATCCAAGCGAAACACATGATTTAACTTCAAATCTATACTAAGTAGAAGGCTTAGCTTTAAATTCATGCTAAACAAATGATTTAGCATCAGATACTTGCGATATAACTGATATAGCTTCAAATGCAGGGGAAGCAAACGAGTTAGCATCAAATCCATGCAAAACACATGATTTTGCTTCAAATCAATGCGATGCAGAAGGTTTAGCTTCAAATCCATGCGATACAAATGATTTAGCTTCAAACACTTGGGATATAAGTGATATAGCTTCAAATGCAGACGAATCAAACGAGTTAGCTTCAAATCCATGCGATACATTTCATTTAGCTTCAAATCGATACGATGTAGAAGACTTAGCTTCAAATCCATGCGATACAAATGATTTAGATTCAGATACTTGCGATATAAGTGATATAGCTTCAAATGCCGTCGAAACTAACGAGTTAGCATCAAATCCATGCAAAACACATGATTTAGCTTTAAATCAATGCGATGCAGAAGGTTTAGCTTCAAATCCATGCGAAACAAATGGTTTAGCTTCAAACAATTGAGATATAAGTGATATAGCTTCAAATGCATCCGAAGCAAACGAGTTAGCTTCAAATCCAAGCGATTCACATGATTTAGCTTCAAATCAATGCGATGTAGAAGGTTTAGATTCAAATCCATGCGAAACAAAAGATTTTGCTTCAAACAATTGGGATATAAGAGATATAGCTTCAAATGCTGACGAATCAAACGAGTTAGCTTCAAAATCCATGCGATACATATCATTTAACTTCAAATCGATACGAAGTAGAAGGATTAGCTTCAAATCCATGCGAAACAAATGATTTAGATTCAGATACTTGCGATATAAGTGATATAGCTTCAAATGCATCCGTAGAAAACGAGTTAGCTTCAAATCCACGCGATTCACATGATTTAGCTTCAAATCAATGCGATGTAGAAGATTTATCTTCAAATCCATGCAAAACAAATGAATTAGCATCAGATACTTGCGATATAAGTGATATAGATTCAAATGCAGGGGAAACAAACGAGTTAGCATAAAATCCATGCAAAACACATGATTTAGCTTCAAATCAATGCGATGCAGAAGTTTTAGTTTCAAATCCATGCGAAACAAATGATATAGCTTCAAACACTTGAGATATAAGTGATATAGCTTCAAATGCAGCCAAAACAAACGAGTAAGTTTCAAATACAAGCGAATCACATGATTTAGCTTCAAATCAATGCGATGTAGAACGTTTAGATTCAAGTCCATGCGAAACACATGATTTAGCTTCAAACAATTGGGATATAAGTGATATAGCTTCAAATGCTGACGAATCAAATGAGTTAGCTTCAAAATCCATGCGATACATATCATTTAACTTCAAATCGATATGAAGTAGAAGGCTTAGCTTCAAATCCATGCGAAACACGTGATTTAACTGCAAATCCATGCGATGTGGAAGATTTATCTTCAAATCCATGCAAAACAAATGATTTAGCATCAGATACTTGCCATATAACTGATATAGCTTCAAATGCAGTGGAAGCAAACGAGTTAGCATCAAATCCATACAAAACACATGATTTTGCTTCAAATCAATGCGATGCAGAAGGTTTAGCTTCAAATCCATGCGAAACACATGATTTAGCTGCAAATCCATGGTTTTGTAGAAGATTTATCTTCAAATCCATGCAAAACAAATGATTTAGCATCAGATACTTGCGATATAACTGATATAGCTTCAAATGCAGGGGAAGCAAACGAGTTAGCATCAAATCCATGCAAAACACATGATTTTGCTTCAAATCAATGCGATGCAGAAGGTTTAGCTTCAAATCCATGCGATACAAATGATTTAGCTTCAAACACTTGGGATATAAGTGATATAGCTTCAAATGCAGACGAATCAAACGAGTTAGCTTCAAATCCATGCGATACATTTAATTTAGCTTCAAATCGATACGATGTAGAAGGCTTAGCTTCAATTCCATGCGATACAAATGATTTAGATTCAGATACTTGCGATATAAGTGATATAGCTTCAAATGCCGACGAAACTAACGAGTTAGCATCAAATCCATGCAAAACGCATGATTTAGCTTTAAATCAATGCGTTGCAGAAGATTTAGCTTCAAATCCATGCGAAACAAATGATTTAGCTTCAAACAATTGAGATATAAGTGATATAGCTTCAAATGCATCCGAAGCAAACGAGTTAGCTTCAAATCCAAGCGATTCACATGATTTAGCTTCAAATCAATGCGATGTAGAAGGTTTAGATTCAAATCCATGCGAAACAAATGATTTAGCTTCAAACAATTGGGATATAAGAGATATAGCTTCAAATGCTGACGAATCAAACGAGTTAGCTTCAAAATCCATGCGATACATATCATTTAACTTCAAATCGATATGAAGTAGAAGGCTTAGCTTCAAATCCATGCGAAAACAAATAATTTAGAATCAGATACGTGCGATAAACGTGATATAGCTTCAAATGCATTCGAAACTAACGAGTTAGCTTCAAATCCATGCGAAACACGTGATTTAACTGCAAATCCATGCGATGTGGAAGATTTATCTTCAAATCCAAGCAAAACAAATGATTTAGCATCAGATACTTGCGATATAACTGATATAGCTTCAAATGCAGGGGAAGCAAACGAGTTAGCATCAAATCCATACAAAACACATGATTTTGCTTCAAATCAATGCGATGCAGTAGGTTTAGCTTCAAATCCATGCGATACAAATGATTTAGCTTCAAACACTTGGGATATAAGTGATATAGCTTCAAATGCAGACGAATCAAAGGAGTTAGCTTCAAAATCCATGCGATACATATCATTTAACTTCAAATCGATATGAAGTAGAAGGCTTAGCTTCAAATCCATGCGAAAACAAATAATTTAGAATCAGATACGTGCGATAAACGTGATATAGCTTCAAATGCATTCGAAACTAACGAGTTAGCTTCAAATCCATGCGAAACACGTGATTTAACTGCAAATCCATGCGATGTGGAAGATTTATCTTCAAATCCAAGCAAAACAAATGATTTAGCATCAGATACTTGCGATATAACTGATATAGCTTCAAATGCAGTGGAAGCAAACGAGTTAGCATCAAATCCATACAAAACACATGATTTTGCTTCAAATCAATGCGATGCAGAAGGTTTAGCTTCAAATCCATGCGAAACACATGATTTAGCTGCAAATCCATGGTTTTGTAGAAGATTTATCTTCAAATCCATGCAAAACAAATGATTTAGCATCAGATACTTGCGATATAACTGATATAGCTTCAAATGCAGGGGAAGCAAACGAGTTAGCATCAAATCCATGCAAAACACATGATTTTGCTTCAAATCAATGCGATGCAGAAGGTTTAGCTTCAAATCCATGCGATACAAATGACTTAGCTTCAAACACTTGGGATATAAGTGATATAGCTTCAAATGCAGACGAATCAAACGAGTTAGCTTCAAATCCATGCGATACATTTAATTTAGCTTCAAATCGATACGATGTAGAAGGCTTAGCTTCAAATCCATGCGATACAAATGATTTAGATTCAGATACTTGCGATATAAGTGATATAGCTTCAAATGCCGACGAAACTAACGAGTTAGCATCAAATCCATGCAAAACGCATGATTTAGCTTTAAATCAATGCGTTGCAGAAGATTTAGCTTCAAATCCATGCGATGTAGAAGGTTTAGATTCAAATCCATGCGAAACAAATGATTTAGCTTCAAACAATTGGGATATAAGAGATATAGCTTCAAATGCTGACGAATCAAACGAGTTAGCTTCAAAATCCATGCGATACATATCATTTAACTTCAAATCGATATGAAGTAGAAGGCTTAGCTTCAAATCCATGCTAAAACAAATAATTTAGAATCAGATACTTGCGATAAACGTGATATAGCTACAAATGCATTCGAAACTAACGAGTTAGCTTCAAATCCATGCGAAACACGTGATTTAACTGCAAATCCATGCGATGTGGAAGATTTATCTTCAAATCCATGCAAAACAAATGATTTAGCATCAGATACTTGCGATATAACTGATATAGCTTCAAATGCAGTGGAAGCAAACGAGTTAGCATCAAATCCATGCAAAACACATGATTTTGCTTCAAATCAATGCGATGCAGAAGGTTTAGCTTCAAATCCATGCGAAACACATGATTTAGCTGCAAATCCATGGTTTTGTAGAAGATTTATCTTCAAATCCATGCAAAACAAATGATTTAGCATCAGATACTTGCGATATAACTGATATAGCTTCAAATGCAGGGGAAGCAAACGAGTTAGCATCAAATCCATGCAAAACACATGATTTTGCTTCAAATCAATGCGATGCAGAAGGTTTAGCTTCAAATCCATGCGATACAAATGATTTAGCTTCAAACACTTGGGATATAAGTGATATAGCTTCAAATCCATGCGATACAAATGATTTAGATTCAGATACTTGCGATATAAGTGATATAGCTGCAAATGCATTCGAAAAAAACGAGTTAGCTTCAAATCCATGCGAAACACATGATTTAGCTTTAAATCAATGCGAAGTAGAGGGCTTAGCTTCAAATCCATGCGCAACAAATGGTTTAGCTTCAAATACTTGTGATATACATGACTTAGCTTCAACTGCATGCGAAACAAACGAGTCAGCTTCAAATCCAAGCGCAGTAGAAGGCTTGGCTTCAAATCCATGCGAAACGAATGGTTTAGCTACAAATTCTTGTGATATCCATTATATAGCTATAACTGCATGCGAAACAAACGAGTTAGCATCAAATCCATGCGAAACACATGATTAAGCTTCAAATCAATGCGATGTAGAAGGTTTAGCTTCAAATCCATGCAAAATACGTGATTTAACTTCCAATTAATGCGAAGTAGAAGGCTTAGGTTCAAATCCGTGCGAATCAAATGGTTTAGCTTCAAATACTTGTGATATACGTTATTTAGATTTAACTGCATGCGCAACGAACGAGTTAGCTTCAAATCCATGCGAAACACATGATTTAGCTTCAAGTCAATGCGATGTAGAAGGTTTAGCTTCAAATCCATACGAAACATAAGATTTAGCTTCAAATCAATTCGAAGGCCAAGGCTTAGATTCACATTCATGCGAAACAAATGATTTAGCTGCAAATCAATGTGATGTAGAAGGTTTAGCTTCAAATCCATGCGATACACACGATTTAGCTTCAAATCAATGCGCTGTAGAAGGTTCAGCTTCAAATCCATGCGGCACACATGATTTAGCATCAAATATTTGCGATATAAGTGATATAGTTTCAAATGGAGGCGAAACGAACGAGTTAGCTTCAAATCCATGCGAAACACATGTTTTAGCTGCAAATCAATGCGATGTAGAAGGTTTAGCTTCAAATCCATGCGAAACACATTATTTAGCTGCAAATCAGTGCGAAGTAGAAGGGTCGGGTTCAAATCAATGCGATTCAAATGGTTCATCTTCAAATACTTGTGAAAGACATGATTTAGCTTCAACTGCATGTGAAACACATGATTTAGCTTCAAATCAATGCGATGATGAAGGTTTAGCTTCAAATCCATGCGAAACAAATGATTTAGCTTCAAATCAATGCGAAGTAGAAGGCTTAGCTTCAAATTCATGCGAAACAAATGGTTTAGCTACAAATACTTGTGATATCCATTATATAGCTACAACTGCATGCGAAACAAACGAGTTAGCATCAAATCCATGCGAAACACATGATTAAGCTTCAAATCAATGCGATGTAGTTGGTTTGCTTCAAATCCATGCGATACACAAGATTTAGCTTCAAATCAATGCGATGTAGTAGGTTCAGCTTCAAATCCATGCAATATAAATCATATAGCTTCAAAAGCAGGAGGAACAAACGAGGTAGCTTCAATTACATGCGAAACAAATGATTTCGCTTCAAATCAATGCGAAGTAGAAGGCGTAGCTACAAATCCATGCGAAAAAAATGGTTTAGCTACACATACATGTGATATACATTATTTAGCTACAACTGCATGCGAAACTAACGAGTTAGCTTCCAATCCATGCGAAACACACGATTTATCTTCAAATCAATGCGATGTAGAAGGCTTAGCTTCAAATGCATGCGATACACAAGATTTAGCTTCAAATCAATGCGATGTAGTAGGTTCAGCTTCAATTCCATGCCAGACACATGATTTAGCTTAAAATCAATGCGATGTAGAAGGTTCTACTTCAAATCCATACGACACATATGATTTAGCTTCAAATACTTCAGGTATAAGTGATATAGCTTCAAAAGCTGGAGGAACAAGCGAGGTAGCTTCAATTCCATGCGAAACAAATGATTTAGCTTCAAATCAATGCGAAGTAGAGGGCTTAGCTTCAAATTCATGGAAAATAAATGGTTTAGCTACAAATACTTGTGATATACATTATTTAGCTACAACTGCATGCGAAACAAACGAGTTAGCATCAAATCCATGCGGAACACATGATTAAGCTTCAAATCAATACGATGAAGATGGTTTTCTTCAAATCCATGCGATATACAAGATTTAGCTTCAAATCAATGCGATGTAGTAGGTTCAGCTTCAAATCCATGCGATACACTAGATTTAGCTTCAAATCAATGCGATGTAGTAGGTTCAGCTTCAAATCCATGCGACACATATGATTTAGCTTCCAATACTTGCGATATAAGTGATATAGCTTCAAAAGCTGTAGGAACAAACGAGGTAGCTTCAATTCCATGCGAGACACATGATTTAGCTTAAAATCAATGCGATGTAGAAGGTTTAGCTTCAAATCCATACGAAACACATGATTTAGCTTCAAATCAATTCGAAGGACAAGGCTTAGATTCAAATCCATGCGAAACAAATGGTTTAGCTACAAATACTTGTGATATACATTATTTAGCTACAACTGCATGCGAAACGAACGAGTTAGCTTCAAATCCATGCGATACACATGATTTAGCTTCAAATCATGCGATGCAGAAGGCTTAGCTTCAAATCCATGCGATACACAAGATTTAGCTTCAAATCAATGCGATGTAGAAGGTTCTGCTTCAAACCCATACGACCCATATGATTTAGCTTCAAATACTTGCGATATAAGTGATACAGGTTCGAAAGCTGGAGGGACATACGAGGTAGATTCAATTCCATGCGAAACAAATGATTTAGCTTCAAATCAATGCGAAGTAGAAGGCGTAGCTACAAATCCATGCGAAAAAAATGGTTTAGCTACAAATACTTGTGATATAAATTATTTAGCTACAACTGCATGCGAAACTAACGAGTTAGCTTCAAATCCATGCGAAACACACGATTTATCTTCAAATCAATGCGATGTAGAAGGCTTAGATTCAAATCCATGCGAAACAAATGATTTAGCTTCAAATGAATGCGAAGTAGAAGGCTTAGATTCAAATCCATGCAAAACAAATGGTTTAGCTACAAATCAATGCGATGTAGAAGGTTTAGCTTCAAATCCATGCGAGACACATGATTTAGCTTAAAATCAATGCGATGTAGAAGGTTTAGCTTCAAATCCATACGAAACACATGATTTAGCTTCAAATCAATTCGAAGGACAAGACTTAGATTCAAATCCATGCGAAACAAATGATTTAGCTTCAAATGAATGCGAAGTAGAAGGCTTAGATTCAAATCCATGCAAAACAAATGGTTTAGCTACAAATCAATGCGATGTAGAAGGTTTAGCTTCAAATCCATGCGAAACACATGATTTAGCTGCAAATCAATGCGATGTATAAGGTTTAGATTCAAATCCGTGCGATACACTAGATTTAGCTTCAAATCAATGCGATGTAGAAGGTTTAGCTTCAAATCCATGCGAAACACATGATTTAGATGCAAATCATTGCGATGAAGAAGGTTTAGCTTCAAATCCATGCGATACACTAGATTTAGCTTCAAAACAATGCGATGTAGAAGGATCTGCTTCAATTCCATACGACACAAATGATTTAGCTTCAAATACTTGCGATATAAGTGATACAGCTTCAAAAGCTGGAGGAACAAACGAGGTAGCTTCAATTCCATGCGAAACAAATGATTTAGCTTCAAATCAATGCGAAGTAGAAGGCTTAGCTTCAAATTCATGCGAAACAAATGGTTTAGCTACAAATACTTGTGATATACATTATATAGCTACAACTGCATGCGAAACAAACGAGTTAGCATCAAGTCCATGCGAAACACATGATTAATCTTCAAATCAATGCGATGTAGATGGTTTGCTTCAAATCCATGCGATACACAAGATTTAGCTTAAAATCTATGCGATGTAGAAGGTTTAGCTTCAAATCCATACGAAACACATGATTTAGCTTCAAATCAATTCGAAGGACAAGGCTTAGATTCTAATCCATGCGAAACAAATGATTTAGCTGCAAATCAATGCGATGTAGAAGGTTTAGCTTCAAATCCACGCGATACACTAGATTTAGCTTCAAATCAATGCGACGTAGAAGGCTTAGCTTCAAATCCATGCGATACACAAGATTTAGCTTCAAATCAATGCGATGTAGTAGGTTCAGCTTCAAAACCATGCGATATAAGTGATATAGTTTTAAATGCAGGAGGAACAAACGAGGTAGCTTCAATTCCATGCGAAACAAATGATTTAGCTTCAAATCAATGCGAAGTAGAAGGTTTAGCTTCAAATCCATGCAAAATACGTGATTTATCTTCCAATTAATGCGAAGTAGAAGGCTTAGGTTCAAATCCGTGCGAATCAAATGGTTTAGCTTCAAATACTTGTGATATACGTTATTTAGATTTAACTGCATGCGCAACGAACGAGTTAGCTTCAAATCCATGCGAAACAAATGATTTAGCTTCAAATCAATGCGAAGTAGAAGGCTTAGCTTCAAATTCATGGAAAATAAATGGTTTAGCTACAAATACTTGTGATATACATTATTTAGCTACAACTGCTTGCGAAACAAACGAGTTAGCATCAAATCCACGCGGAACACATGATTAAGCTTCAAATCAATACGATGAAGATGGTTTTCTTCAAATCCATGCGATACACAAGATTTAGCTTCAAATCAATGCGATGTAGTAGGTTCAGCTTCAAATCCATGCGATACACTAGATTTAGCTTCAAATCAATGCGATGTAGTAGGTTCAGCTTCAAATCCATGCGACACATATGATTTAGCTTCCAATGCTTGCGATATAAGTGATATAGCTTCAAAAGCTGTAGGAACAAACGAGGTAGCTTCAATTCCATGCGAGACACATGATTTAGCTTAAAATCAATGCGATGTAGAAGGTTTAGCTTCAAATCCATACGAAACACATGATTTAGCTTCAAATCAATTCGAAGGACAAGGCTTAGATTCAAATCCATGCGAAACAAATGGTTTAGCTACAAATACTTGTGATATACATTATTTAGCTACAACTGCATGCGAAACGAACGAGCTAGCTTCAAATCCATGCGATACACACGATTTAGCTTCAAATCATGCGATGCAGAAGGCTTAGCTTCAAATCCATGCGATACACAAGATTTAACTTCAAATCAATGCGATGTAGAAGGTTCTGCTTCAAACCCATACGACCCATATGATTTAGCTTCAAATACTTGCGATATAAGTGATACAGGTTCAAAAGCTGGAGGGACATACGAGGTAGATTCAATTCCATGCGAAACAAATGATTTAGCTTCAAATCAATGCGAAGTAGAAGGCGTAGCTACAAATCCATGCAAAACAAATGGTTTAGCTACAAATACTTGTGATATAAATTATTTAGCTACAACTGCATGCGAAACTAACGAGTTAGCTTCAAATCCATGCGAAACACACGATTTATCTTCAAATCAATGCGATGTAGAAGGCTTAGATTCAAATCCATGCGAAACAAATGATTTAGCTTCAAATGAATGCGAAGTAGAAGGCTTAGATTCAAATCCATGCAAAACAAATGGTTTAGCTACAAATCAATGCGATGTAGAAGGTTTAGCTTCAAATCCATGCGAGACACATGATTTAGCTTAAAATCAATGCGATGTAGAAGGTTTAGCTTCAAATCCATACGAAACACATGATTTAGCTTCAAATCAATTCGAAGGACAAGACTTAGATTCAAATCCATGCGAAACAAATGATTTAGCTTCAAATGAATGCGAAGTAGAAGGCTTAGATTCAAATCCATGCAAAACAAACGGTTTAGCTACAAATCAATGCGATGTAGAAGGTTTAGCTTCAAATCCATGCGAAACACATGATTTAGCTGCAAATCAATGCGATGTATAAGGTTTAGATTCAAATCCGTGCGATACACTAGATTTAGCTTCAAATCAATGCGATGTAAAAGGTTTAGCTTCAAATCCATGCGAAACACATGATTTAGATGCAAATCAATGCGATGAAGAAGGTTTAGCTTAAAATCCATGCAAAACACGTGATTTAACTTCCAATTAATGCGAAGTAGAAGGCTTAGCATCAAATCCATGCGAATCAAATGCTTTAGCTTCAAATACTTGTGATATACGTTATTTAGATTTAACTGCATGCGCAACGAACGAGTTAACTTCAAATCCATGCGAAACACATGATTTAGCTGCAAATCAATGCGATGAAGAAGGTTTAGCTTCAAATCCATGCGAAACAAATGATTTAGCTTCAAATCAATGCGATGTAGAAGGTTCTGCTTCAAACCCATACGACCCATATGATTTAGCTTCAAATACTTGCGATATAAGTGATACAGCTTCAAAAGCTGGAGGGACATACGAGGTAGATTCAATTCCATGCGAAACAAATGATTTAGCTTCAAATCAATGCGAAGTAGAAGGCGTAGCTACAAATCCATGCGAAAAAAATGGTTTAGCTACAAATACTTGTGATATAAATTATTTAGCTACAACTGCATGCGAAACTAACGAGGTAGCTACAAATCCATGCGAAACACACGATTTATCTTCAAATCAATGCGATGTAGAAGGCTTAGATTCAAATCCATGCGAAACAAATGATTTAGCTTCAAATGAATGCGAAGTAGAAGGCTTAGATTCAAATTCATGCAAAACAAATGGTTTAGCTACAAATCAATGCGATGTAGAAGGTTTAGCTTCAAATCCATGCGAAACACATGATTTAGCTGCAAATCAATGCGATGTATAAGGTTTAGATTCAAATCCGTGCGATACACTAGATTTAGCTTCAAATCAATGCGATGTAGAAGGTTTAGCTTCAAATCCATGCGAAACACATGATTTAGCTGCAAATCAATGCGATGAAGAAGGTTTAGTTTCAAATCCATGCAAAACAAATGGTTTAGCTACAAATACTTGTGATATACATTATTTAGCTACAACTGCATGCGAAACAAACGAGTTAGCTTCAAATCCATGCGACACATATGATTTAGCTTCAAATACTTGCGATATAAGTGATATAGCTTCAAAAGCTGTAGGAACAAACGAGGTAGCTTCAATTCCATGCGAGATACATGATTTAGCTTAAAATCAATGCGATGTAGAAGGTTTAGCTTCAAATCCATACGAAACATATGATTTAGCTTCAAATCAATTCGAAGGCCAAGGCTTAAACACATGATTAAGCTTCAAATTAATGCGATGTAGTTGGTTTGCTTCAAATCCATGCGATACACAAGATTTAGCTTCAAATCAATGCGATGTAGTAGGTTCAGCTTCAAATCCATGCAATATAAATCATATAGCTTCAAAAGCAGGAGGAACAAACGAGGTAGCTTCAATTACATGCGAAACAAATGATTTAGCTTCAAATCAATGCGAAGTAGAAGGCGTAGGTACAAATCCATGCGAAAAGAATGGTTTAGCTACAAATACTTGTGATATACATTATTTAGCTACAACTGCATGCGAAACTAACGAGTTAGCTTCAAATCCATGCGAAACACACGATTTATCTTCAAATCAATGCGATGTAGAAGGTTCAGCTTCAAATCCATGCAATATAAATCATATAGCTTCAAAAGCAGGAGGAACAAACGAGGTAGCTTCAATTACATGCGAAACAAATGATTTCGCTTCAAATCAATGCGAAGTAGAAGGCGTAGCTACAAATCCATGCGAAAAAAATGGTTTAGCTACACATACATGTGATATACATTATTTAGCTACAACTGCATGCGAAACTAACGAGTTAGCTTCCAATCCATGCGAAACACACGATTTATCTTCAAATCAATGCGATGTAGAAGGCTTAGCTTCAAATGCATGCGATACACAAGATTTAGCTTCAAATCAATGCGATGTAGTAGGTTCAGCTTCAATTCCATGCCAGACACATGATTTAGCTTAAAATCAATGCGATGTAGAAGGTTCTACTTCAAATCCATACGACACATATGATTTAGCTTCAAATACTTCAGGTATAAGTGATATAGCTTCAAAAGCTGGAGGAACAAGCGAGGTAGCTTCAATTCCATGCGAAACAAATGATTTAGCTTCAAATCAATGCGAAGTAGAGGGCTTAGCTTCAAATTCATGGAAAATAAATGGTTTAGCTACAAATACTTGTGATATACATTATTTAGCTACAACTGCATGCGAAACAAACGAGTTAGCATCAAATCCATGCGGAACACATGATTAAGCTTCAAATCAATACGATGAAGATGGTTTTCTTCAAATCCATGCGATATACAAGATTTAGCTTCAAATCAATGCGATGTAGTAGGTTCAGCTTCAAATCCATGCGATACACTAGATTTAGCTTCAAATCAATGCGATGTAGTAGGTTCAGCTTCAAATCCATGCGACACATATGATTTAGCTTCCAATACTTGCGATATAAGTGATATAGCTTCAAAAGCTGTAGGAACAAACGAGGTAGCTTCAATTCCATGCGAGACACATGATTTAGCTTAAAATCAATGCGATGTAGAAGGTTTAGCTTCAAATCCATACGAAACACATGATTTAGCTTCAAATCAATTCGAAGGACAAGGCTTAGATTCAAATCCATGCGAAACAAATGGTTTAGCTACAAATACTTGTGATATACATTATTTAGCTACAACTGCATGCGAAACGAACGAGTTAGCTTCAAATCCATGCGATACACATGATTTAGCTTCAAATCATGCGATGCAGAAGGCTTAGCTTCAAATCCATGCGATACACAAGATTTAGCTTCAAATCAATGCGATGTAGAAGGTTCTGCTTCAAACCCATACGACCCATATGATTTAGCTTCAAATACTTGCGATATAAGTGATACAGGTTCGAAAGCTGGAGGGACATACGAGGTAGATTCAATTCCATGCGAAACAAATGATTTAGCTTCAAATCAATGCGAAGTAGAAGGCGTAGCTACAAATCCATGCGAAAAAAATGGTTTAGCTACAAATACTTGTGATATAAATTATTTAGCTACAACTGCATGCGAAACTAACGAGTTAGCTTCAAATCCATGCGAAACACACGATTTATCTTCAAATCAATGCGATGTAGAAGGCTTAGATTCAAATCCATGCGAAACAAATGATTTAGCTTCAAATGAATGCGAAGTAGAAGGCTTAGATTCAAATCCATGCAAAACAAATGGTTTAGCTACAAATCAATGCGATGTAGAAGGTTTAGCTTCAAATCCATGCGAGACACATGATTTAGCTTAAAATCAATGCGATGTAGAAGGTTTAGCTTCAAATCCATACGAAACACATGATTTAGCTTCAAATCAATTCGAAGGACAAGACTTAGATTCAAATCCATGCGAAACAAATGATTTAGCTTCAAATGAATGCGAAGTAGAAGGCTTAGATTCAAATCCATGCAAAACAAATGGTTTAGCTACAAATCAATGCGATGTAGAAGGTTTAGCTTCAAATCCATGCGAAACACATGATTTAGCTGCAAATCAATGCGATGTATAAGGTTTAGATTCAAATCCGTGCGATACACTAGATTTAGCTTCAAATCAATGCGATGTAGAAGGTTTAGCTTCAAATCCATGCGAAACACATGATTTAGATGCAAATCATTGCGATGAAGAAGGTTTAGCTTCAAATCCATGCGATACACTAGATTTAGCTTCAAAACAATGCGATGTAGAAGGATCTGCTTCAATTCCATACGACACAAATGATTTAGCTTCAAATACTTGCGATATAAGTGATACAGCTTCAAAAGCTGGAGGAACAAACGAGGTAGCTTCAATTCCATGCGAAACAAATGATTTAGCTTCAAATCAATGCGAAGTAGAAGGCTTAGCTTCAAATTCATGCGAAACAAATGGTTTAGCTACAAATACTTGTGATATACATTATATAGCTACAACTGCATGCGAAACAAACGAGTTAGCATCAAGTCCATGCGAAACACATGATTAATCTTCAAATCAATGCGATGTAGATGGTTTGCTTCAAATCCATGCGATACACAAGATTTAGCTTAAAATCTATGCGATGTAGAAGGTTTAGCTTCAAATCCATACGAAACACATGATTTAGCTTCAAATCAATTCGAAGGACAAGGCTTAGATTCTAATCCATGCGAAACAAATGATTTAGCTGCAAATCAATGCGATGTAGAAGGTTTAGCTTCAAATCCACGCGATACACTAGATTTAGCTTCAAATCAATGCGACGTAGAAGGCTTAGCTTCAAATCCATGCGATACACAAGATTTAGCTTCAAATCAATGCGATGTAGTAGGTTCAGCTTCAAAACCATGCGATATAAGTGATATAGTTTTAAATGCAGGAGGAACAAACGAGGTAGCTTCAATTCCATGCGAAACAAATGATTTAGCTTCAAATCAATGCGAAGTAGAAGGTTTAGCTTCAAATCCATGCAAAATACGTGATTTATCTTCCAATTAATGCGAAGTAGAAGGCTTAGGTTCAAATCCGTGCGAATCAAATGGTTTAGCTTCAAATACTTGTGATATACGTTATTTAGATTTAACTGCATGCGCAACGAACGAGTTAGCTTCAAATCCATGCGAAACAAATGATTTAGCTTCAAATCAATGCGAAGTAGAAGGCTTAGCTTCAAATTCATGGAAAATAAATGGTTTAGCTACAAATACTTGTGATATACATTATTTAGCTACAACTGCTTGCGAAACAAACGAGTTAGCATCAAATCCACGCGGAACACATGATTAAGCTTCAAATCAATACGATGAAGATGGTTTTCTTCAAATCCATGCGATACACAAGATTTAGCTTCAAATCAATGCGATGTAGTAGGTTCAGCTTCAAATCCATGCGATACACTAGATTTAGCTTCAAATCAATGCGATGTAGTAGGTTCAGCTTCAAATCCATGCGACACATATGATTTAGCTTCCAATACTTGCGATATAAGTGATATAGCTTCAAAAGCTGTAGGAACAAACGAGGTAGCTTCAATTCCATGCGAGACACATGATTTAGCTTAAAATCAATGCGATGTAGAAGGTTTAGCTTCAAATCCATACGAAACACATGATTTAGCTTCAAATCAATTCGAAGGACAAGGCTTAGATTCAAATCCATGCGAAACAAATGGTTTAGCTACAAATACTTGTGATATACATTATTTAGCTACAACTGCATGCGAAACGAACGAGCTAGCTTCAAATCCATGCGATACACACGATTTAGCTTCAAATCATGCGATGCAGAAGGCTTAGCTTCAAATCCATGCGATACACAAGATTTAACTTCAAATCAATGCGATGTAGAAGGTTCTGCTTCAAACCCATACGACCCATATGATTTAGCTTCAAATACTTGCGATATAAGTGATACAGGTTCAAAAGCTGGAGGGACATACGAGGTAGATTCAATTCCATGCGAAACAAATGATTTAGCTTCAAATCAATGCGAAGTAGAAGGCGTAGCTACAAATCCATGCAAAACAAATGGTTTAGCTACAAATACTTGTGATATAAATTATTTAGCTACAACTGCATGCGAAACTAACGAGTTAGCTTCAAATCCATGCGAAACACACGATTTATCTTCAAATCAATGCGATGTAGAAGGCTTAGATTCAAATCCATGCGAAACAAATGATTTAGCTTCAAATGAATGCGAAGTAGAAGGCTTAGATTCAAATCCATGCAAAACAAATGGTTTAGCTACAAATCAATGCGATGTAGAAGGTTTAGCTTCAAATCCATGCGAGACACATGATTTAGCTTAAAATCAATGCGATGTAGAAGGTTTAGCTTCAAATCCATACGAAACACATGATTTAGCTTCAAATCAATTCGAAGGACAAGACTTAGATTCAAATCCATGCGAAACAAATGATTTAGCTTCAAATGAATGCGAAGTAGAAGGCTTAGATTCAAATCCATGCAAAACAAACGGTTTAGCTACAAATCAATGCGATGTAGAAGGTTTAGCTTCAAATCCATGCGAAACACATGATTTAGCTGCAAATCAATGCGATGTATAAGGTTTAGATTCAAATCCGTGCGATACACTAGATTTAGCTTCAAATCAATGCGATGTAAAAGGTTTAGCTTCAAATCCATGCGAAACACATGATTTAGATGCAAATCAATGCGATGAAGAAGGTTTAGCTTCAAATCCATGCGATACACTAGATTTAGCTTCAAAACAATGCGATGTAGAAGGATCTGCTTCATTTCCATACGACACAAATGATTTAGCTTCAAATACTTGCGATATAAGTGATACAGCTTCTAAAGCTGGAGGAACAAACGAGGTAGCTTCAATTCCATGCGAAACAAATGATTTAGCTTCAAATCAATGCGAAGTAGAAGGCTTAGCTTCAAATTCATGCGAAACAAATGGTTTAGCTACAAATACTTGTGATATACATTATATAGCTACAACTGCATGCGAAACAAACGAGTTAGCATCAAGTCCATGCGAAACACATGATTAATCTTCAAATCAATGCGATGTAGATGGTTTGCTTCAAATCCATGCGATACACAAGATTTAGCTTAAAATCTATGCGATGTAGAAGGTTTAGCTTCAAATCCATACGAAACACATGATTTAGCTTCAAATCAATTCGAAGGACAAGGCTTAGATTCTAATCCATGCGAAACAAATGATTTAGCTGCAAATCAATGCGATGTAGAAGGTTTAGCTTCAAATCCACGCGATACACTAGATTTAGCTTCAAATCATTGCGACGTAGAAGGCTTAGCTTCAAATCCATGCGATACACAAGATTTAGCTTCAAATCAATGCGATGTAGTAGGTTCAGCTTCAAATCCATGCGATATAAGTGATATAGTTTTAAATGCAGGAGGAACAAACGAGGTAGCTTCAATTCCATGCGAAACAAATGATTTAGCTTCAAATCAATGCGAAGTAGAAGGCTAAGCTTTAAATCCATGCAAAACAAATGATTTAGCTACAAATACTTGTGATATACATTATTTAGCTACAACTGCATGCGAAACGAACGAGTTAACTTCAAATCCATGCGATACACATGATTTAGCTTCAAATAATGCGGTGCAGAAGGCTTAGCTTCAAATACATGCGATACACAAGATTTAGCTTCAAATCAATGCGATGTAGTAGGTTCAGCTTCAAATCCATGCGACACATATGATTTAGCTTCAAATACTTGCGATATAAGTGATATAGCTTCAAAAGCTGTAGGAACAAACGAGGTAGCTTCAATTCCATGCGAGACACATGATTTAGCTTAAAATCAATGCGATGTAGAAGGTTTAGCTTCAAATCCATACGAAACATATGATTTAGTTTCAAATCAATTCGAAGGCCAAGGCTTAGATTCACATCCATGCGAAACAAATGATTTAGCTGCAAATCAATGTGATGTAGAAGGTTTAGCTTCAAATCCATGCGATACACACGATTTAGCTTCAAATCAATGCGCTGTAGAAGGTTCAGCTTCAAATCCATGCGGCACATATGATTTAGCTTCAAATATTTGCGATATAAGTGATATAGTGTCAAATGGAGGCGAAACGAACGAGTTAGCTTCAAATCCATGCGAAACACATGATTTAGCTGCAAATCAATGCGATGTAGAAGGTTTAGCTTCAAATCCATGCGAAACACATTATTTAGCTGCAAATCAGTGCGAAGTAGAAGGGTCGGGTTCAAATCAATGCGATTCAAATGGTTCATCTTCAAATACTTGTGAAAGACATGATTTAGCTTCAACTGCATGCGAAACACATGACTTAGCTTCAAATCAATGCGATGTAGAAGGTTTAGCTTAAAATCCATGCAAAACACGTGATTTAACTTCCAATTAATGCGAAGTAGAAGGCTTAGCATCAAATCCATGCGAATCAAATGCTTTAGCTTCAAATACTTGTGATATACGTTATTTAGATTTAACTGCATGCGCAACGAACGAGTTAACTTCAAATCCATGCGAAACACATGATTTAGCTGCAAATCAATGCGATGAAGAAGGTTTAGCTTCAAATCCATGCGAAACAAATGATTTAGCTTCAAATCAATGCGATGTAGAAGGTTCTGCTTCAAACCCATACGACCCATATGATTTAGCTTCAAATACTTGCGATATAAGTGATACAGCTTCAAAAGCTGGAGGGACATACGAGGTAGATTCAATTCCATGCGAAACAAATGATTTAGCTTCAAATCAATGCGAAGTAGAAGGCGTAGCTACAAATACATGCGAAAAAAATGGTTTAGCTACAAATACTTGTGATATAAATTATTTAGCTACAACTGCATGCGAAACTAACGAGGTAGCTACAAATCCATGCGAAACACACGATTTATCTTCAAATCAATGCGATGTAGAAGGCTTAGATTCAAATCCATGCGAAACAAATGATTTAGCTTCAAATGAATGCGAAGTAGAAGGCTTAGATTCAAATTCATGCAAAACAAATGGTTTAGCTACAAATCAATGCGATGTAGAAGGTTTAGCTTCAAATCCATGCGAAACACATGATTTAGCTGCAAATCAATGCGATGTATAAGGTTTAGATTCAAATCCGTGCGATACACTAGATTTAGCTTCAAATCAATGCGATGTAGAAGGTTTAGCTTCAAATCCATGCGAAACACATGATTTAGCTGCAAATCAATGCGATGAAGAAGGTTTAGTTTCAAATCCATGCAAAACAAATGGTTTAGCTACAAATACTTGTGATATACATTATTTAGCTACAACTGCATGCGAAACAAACGAGTTAGCTTCAAATCCATGCGACACATATGATTTAGCTTCAAATACTTGCGATATAAGTGATATAGCTTCAAAAGCTGTAGGAACAAACGAGGTAGCTTCAATTCCATGCGAGATACATGATTTAGCTTAAAATCAATGCGATGTAGAAGGTTTAGCTTCAAATCCATACGAAACATATGATTTAGCTTCAAATCAATTCGAAGGCCAAGGCTTAAACACATGATTAAGCTTCAAATTAATGCGATGTAGTTGGTTTGCTTCAAATCCATGCGATACACAAGATTTAGCTTCAAATCAATGCGATGTAGTAGGTTCAGCTTCAAATCCATGCAATATAAATCATATAGCTTCAAAAGCAGGAGGAACAAACGAGGTAGCTTCAATTACATGCGAAACAAATGATTTAGCTTCAAATCAATGCGAAGTAGAAGGCGTAGGTACAAATCCATGCGAAAAGAATGGTTTAGCTACAAATACTTGTGATATACATTATTTAGCTACAACTGCATGCGAAACTAACGAGTTAGCTTCAAATCCATGCGAAACACACGATTTATCTTCAAATCAATGCGATGTAGAAGGCTTAGCTTCAAATCCATGCGATACACTAGATTTAGCCTCAAAACAATGCGATGTAGAAGGTTCTGCTTCAAATTCATACGACACATATGATTTAGCTTCAAATACTTGCGATATAAGTGATACAGCTAAAAAGCAGGAGGAACAAACGAGGTAGTTTCAATTCCATGCGAAACAAATGATTTAGCTTCAAATACTTGCGATATAAGTGGTACAGCTTCAAAAGCTGGAGGAACAAACGAGGTAGCTTCAATTCCATGCGAAACAAGTGATTTAGCTTCAAATCAATGCGAAGTAGAAGGCTTAGCTTCAAATTCATGCGAAACAAATGGTTTAGCTACAAATACTTGTGATATACATTATATAGCTACAACTGCATGCGAAACAAACGAGTTAGCATCAAATCCATGCGAAACACATGATTAAGCTTCAAATCAATGCGATGTAGATGGTTTGCTTCAAATCCATGCGATACACAAGATTTAGCTTAAAATCAATGCGATGTAGAAGGTTTAGCTTCAAATCCATACGAAACACAAGATTTAGCTTCAAATCAATGCGATGTAGTAGGTTCAGCTTCAAATCCATGCGATATAAGTGATATTGCTTCAAATGCAGGAGGAACAAACGAGGTAGCTTCAATTCCATGCGAAACAAATGATTTAGCTTCAAATCAATGCGAA